>NC_063203.1:29252504-29327504 GCF_017589495.1 Alosa alosa
ACAATTAAATGCATAGGTCAGAAACTATACCAGGTTTGTCACCACTACAATTAAATGCACAGGTCAGCAACTACACCATGTGTGTCACCACTCTAATTAAATGCACAGGTCAGAAACTACACCACGTGTGTCACCACTCTAATTAAACGCACAGGTCAGAAACTACACCACGTGTGTCACCACTCTAATTAAATGCACAGGTCAGAAACTACACCAGGTGTGTCACCACTACAATTAAATGCACAGGTCAGAAACTATACCACGTGTGTCACCACTACAATTAAATGCAATGGGCTGTACAGGTGGGCTGTGCTTTTGAATTGGTGAATTGAATTGCCTGATGAGGAGATGAAATCAGATGAGACCGTAAACAGCTTCTGGCCAAGGCAGTCGGGTAAAATTGGCTTCTTGGCCTGCTACTGAGTTTTCATTTGCCAGAATATACCTTTGACGTGTGTGTGTGTGTGTGATCCATAGATCCATTTGTCTTTCTTAAATGTCTTCCACTGGCTCCCAGCCCTCGCGTGCCACTTGGCATGGGCCTGTTCCGGAGAGGATGAGCACGCATGAGGATCAGCACTGAGAGGATCTCAATTCACAAGCAGCGTTTTCATAGCGCACGGTCCCGTGTCTCCTTTGAACATGTCTGGGGGAAGGCAACCCATTATTTATTTATTTATTTATTTCTCAACAAGCGACCGCATTCTGCCGGTTTAATGGCCGCCAGTTCTCGGCCAGTGAAAACACTCATCAGATGTGTGCCCTTACAGTTTAGGTGGTAAAAATACTAGCTGGCTCGGCCGCTTTTTAACAGCAAGGTTGTCTACACTACAAACGCCCTGGAGTCGCAGTGTGAGAGAGAGAGAGAGAGAGAGAGAGAGAGAGAGAGAGAGAAAAAAAAACGATGGTTGTGATGAGTGTTATTTTGACGTTCATTCTGGTGAGTGAGCAGTGGCGTTGTCAGGTGCATGAAAGGATGCAGACTTTGTGTTGATGGTTCCAGAAGAGCTGTCACAGGGTGGCTCCCTGTACGACACGTTTGTGTTGATGGTTCCTTGTACGTTTGTGTTGATGGTTCCAGAGGAGCTGTCACAGGGTGGTTCCTCGTACGTTTGTGTTGATAGTTCTCATACGTTTGTGTTGATGGTTCCAGAGGAGCAGTCATAGGGTTGTTCCTCGTACGTTTGTGTTGATCGTTCTCGTATGTTTGTGTTGATAGTTCTCGTACGTTTGTGTTGATGGTTCTAGAGGAGTTGTCACAGGGTGGCTCCTCGTACGTTTGTGTTAATAGTTCTTGTGCGTTTGTGTTGATGGTTCCAGAGGAGCTGTCACAGGGTGGCCCCTTGTACGTTTGTGTTGATAGTTCTCGTGCATTTGTGTTGATGGTTCCAGAGGAGCAGTCGTAGGGTGGCCCCTCGTACGTTTGTGTTGTAGGAAGTGTGAGGCAGACAGAGGTGCGTTTGTCATGCTGCAGTGTTGACACCACACCACAGTTTCAATTGCAGTAGACGCCCGCAGCAGCATGAAAAGGCACCAAAAGGGGAAGAAAGCAGTGGTGTGGGGAGGTGTTTGTTCACGTAGGCCCTCAACAGACCAACCAAACAGATCAGGGAGGAAGCAGTCTCCCATCTAACATCAACCTGCCTCAGCACGAACACCCCCATGAATTTCCCCCTTGGGAATCAATAAAGTATCTATCTATCTATCTATCTATCTATCTATCTATCTATCTATCTATATACAAACAACTGTGACAGCAATGCATCAGCTGCATTCTGGGCCAGTGGTTGGGCTGAGTCCATGAGTGGGGCGGTGTGTGGAGCAACCCGCTCCGTGTTGACATATTGGCGGGCGAGGTGGGGAGGGAGGCCGAGAGGGAGAGGAGAAGTCCACCCAGAGCTCCAGCCGTGACACGGAGGATTCGTCGGCCCAGTCAGCCCTGAGAGTTGGCCTCAGCGCCCGACCAGGAGGATCCACGTGTGTGTAAAAAAATGGTGGTTTCACTCTCTCTCCTTCTCTTCTCTCTCTCTCTCTCTCTCTCTCTCTCTCTCCTCTTTTTCTCTCTCTCTTTCTCTCTCTCTCTCTCTCTCTCTCTCTCAGTCTTGTGTGGAAGGGGGGAGTGGGGGAGAAGATGAATGACAGTCTCAGACAGTACGCTGCCAGTGCCTCTGGCAGACTCATTACCTCCTGGACCATTAAATCAGGGCCTCCACTGACACGGCAAACATGTCAGAGAAAAAGAGAGCGAGGAGAGAGGGAGAGAGAAAGGGTTAAAAGAGAGAGAGAGAGAGAGAGGAGCAGAGAATGGGCTGAGAGAGAGAAAGAGAGAGAGGGAGAGAGAGAGAGGAGCAGAGAAAGGGTTAAGAGAGAGGGAGAGGGAGAGAGAGAGTGAAGGAGTAAGAAGAGAGAGACAGAAAGAATAGGAGAGTGAAGGAGAAAGAGATGTAGAGAAAGGGTTAAGGGGAGGGAGTACAGAGAGAGAGAGAGAGGGGGGGGGGGGGGGAGGAGAGAGAGAGAGAGGGGGGGAGGATTGTGAGTAAACAGAAGTTAAAGGGGTGAGAATTTACTGAACGGGGGGGAAGCTGAAGGAGTTATGAAAAGAAGGAATAAGGTGTGTGTGTCTGTGTGTGTGTGTGTGTGTGTGTGTGGAGAACAGATGCAGTGGGAATAGAACCTTCAGACAGTACAGAATGCACAAGAGCGTGAGGCCAACGGGAGAAGTGGAAAGTCCGATAAAGCAGAATTTCAAAGACTTTGTGGTTCGTTTTTTAAAACCGCCGGCTTTGTTTGCTCTCACTTGTCGGAGACCACGCCTGTGTAGACACCAGGAAGGAAACGCCAATTAGAAAGCCGTCGCGAGTTAAAGGTGTGTTTTCATGGAGCGTGGATGTTAGTTTATATCAGCCTTTTCTCCTCGTCCTCTCACGAGTGTTTTGATGGGAACTGAGTAGGCGTGATCATTTGCATTTCAGCAACCCATCAACTTCCCCTCAGGCTCGGCACACTTTAAAGTGGGCCCGTGGAGCGCACAGACTTGTGGGTAATATCTGGGTTGCAGGCGTGACATTTGCTCTCCAATGTGAACATGAACTCCCACTGACATCAGGCAGGCCTGCAGTTATCTGCTCGACCACCTGGGGGCAGTATAAAGACTTTAAAAAGTTGCGAAAGTGCTAATTTGTGACTACACAATGAAAAAAAAATTACATTTTAAAAGTGAAGTATAAAAATTGGCTTTCTAAAAGCATTCTATGCTTTCTGTGGGTTATTTTACTTGTCTGTGGGGCTGTACAGTCCTGCGCTTTTTAAATTCCCTACATTATATGTCATGGGCTTCTCAGTCTGAACAGGCTAGCTTGCATGAGAAGTGCACTAAAACATGTTGCTCATCATCATTCAATGGTTTCCATTCAGCAATCAGCAGGGTGCTCATTAGATGAGCTGAATGATTTGTTATTTTGTTCCTTGCCAAGGCCCTAAAGGTCAGTCGCAGGACTACATGGGCCGTGGGCCTCCACTGGAGCCTAGTGATCAGGGACAGCCTATGAGAAAGGAAACTAAACAAGACTAGGGCTTGTTTGTAAACTTAAATTTGTAAACATAATGGTGACGGCCATTACTTAGGAAACTCAGGAAGAGAAGAGATCCTCGCTGCCCATGCTGCAAGGTCCTACCTGAGTGTCCATCATCTCTAGCGCCAATGGCATGTTCTGGTGCCTCATGTTCTAGTGTGACTATGTTCTGGTGCCTCATGTTCTGTCCACTGTGTTGTGGTGCCTCATGTTCTGTCCACTATGTTCTGGTGCCTCATGTTCTGTCCACTATGTTCTGGTGCCTCATGTTCTGTCCACTATGTTGTGGTGCCTCATGTTCTGTCCACTATGTTGTGGTGCCTCATGTTCTAGTGCCACTGGCCTGTTGTGGTGCATCATGTTCTGTCCGCTATGTTCTGGTGCCTCATGTTCTGTCCACTATGTTGTGGTGCCTCATGTTCTGTCCACTATGTTGTGGTGCCTCATGTTCTGTCAACTATGTTGTGGTGCCTCATGTTCTGTCCACTATGTTGTGGTGCCTCATGTTCTGTCAACTATGTTCTGGTGCCTCATGTTCTGTCCACTATGTTGTGGTGCCTCATGTTCTGTCAACTATGTTGTGGTGCCTCATGTTCTGTCCGCTATGTTGTGGTGCCTCATGTTCTGTCCGCTATGTTGTGGTGCCTCATGTTCTGTCCACTATGTTGTGGTGCCTCATGTTCTGTCCACTGGTGAGCAGGGTTCCCCCAAGCTGCTTCTGCTGCTCACTCTCTTGTCTTTACTCTCACACATACTCTCTTGTCTTTACTCTCACACACACTCTCTTTCTTGCTCCTCCTCTCACTGTCACTCTACCTCTCTTTCTCTCTGTTTCTCTCTCCTTTTCTCTCTCACTCTACCTCTCTCTAGCCCTCTCACTCTACCTCTCTCTAGCCCTCTCTCTCTACCTCTCTCTAGCCCTCTCTCTCTACCTCTCTCTAGCCCCTTCTCTCTACCTCTCTCTGTCTCTCACTCTACCTCTGTCACTCTCATTCTCACTCTACCTCTCTCACTCTTTCTCACTCTCACTCTACCTCTGTCACTCTCATTCTCACTCTACCTCTCTCACTCTTTCTCACTCTCACTCTACCTCTCTCTCTCTTTCTCTTTCTCTCTCCCTCTCTCTCTCTCTGCTGTGTTGTGTGTGTGTGTGTGTGTGTGTGTGTGTGTGTGTGTAGCAGTACCCTGTGCAGGGGCACCCCCCCCCCCCCCCCGTGCTGGTGCTCGGTGCTAATTGAGTCGGGCTGGCCAGCACACAGCTGTGCTCTGCTGACGAGTCCCTGGGGAACGCTACATGTGTCTATGGTTACGCTGTTGAGACTGCAGGACGTGAGTGAGGAGCCGCGTGTGTGTGTGTGTCTGTGTGTGTGTAAGGGAGGCTAACGGCACACACACACACACACACACACACCCAGCTCCTCCCATTTCTTCTCTGAAAGCCGCTGTCACACTAGGGAACTCTTCCTACGATTTTCTCAGTTAGACTTTTTGTGAGAATATGTGTATAATCCTTCGGTTTGAAATCAAAGCAAATCTTTCTTCTTTTTTTTGCCTGCTGTTGGAACCCTGTCATAGGCTATAGCCTTTATATACACACACACACACACACACACACACACACACATGAAATTGGGTTGATAAGGCTTACAAACAACAGATTGTTTCCATATTGGCATACAAACGTTCAGCATGGCATATTGCCCTTCAGGAGTAAGTGTTGGGCTGAAGCCAGCCTCTCTGTTTTTTATCCTGCTATGGGATCTAATGAGAAATCCATGCTTCCTAATGTCATAAGAAAACAGTTCATATCTGACCGCTTCATGGTGATTAATTAATCTTCTCTGATGGTGCCCCACCTCAATCACCAACAGCACAGACCAAGTACCATGTGACATGTAGCACTACCAATACCGTATAATGTAAAGGTTGTGAACAAAGCCATTGGGACTATAGTGCTCTCCTAAGGTCCATAAGGTCCACACAATATAGCCTTGTCCAGATAATCTAATGTACATTTATTTGTATGCATTATTAGGTAGTGCAGAGATGAAAAACTACACACACACAAACACACACACACAAACTGAAACACAAACATAAACACAAACATACATACAACACATTCCTGAAGTCCTGCCCTTTCTAGTAAGACAGAGCCAGTAGGTGCTGAGCTTGAGGGAGTGTGTGTGTGTGTGTGTGTGTGTGCCAGTAGGTGCTGAGCTTGAGGGAGTGTGTGTGTGTGTGTGTGTGTGTGCCAGTAGGTGCTGAGGTTGAGGGAGTGTGTGTGCGTGTGGCGTGTGTGCCAGTAGGGGCTGAGCTTGAGGGAGTGTGTGTGTGTGTGTGTGTGTGTGTGTGTGTGTTTTCCTATTCAGAGTGAATGGAGATGCGGAGTGCTGCCATGGCTGCTCTGTGTCTGGAATCACAATGAAGTCCCAAAGAAGAAGGGCAAGATGCTGGGAAATATGGACTCCATCATGACTTCATAACTGTCACTTATTGTTAGCTTAAGTGTGTGTGTCAGTGTGTGTGAGGGTAGTGTGTGTGGACATGCGAATATGCATGTGTGTGTGTGTGTGTTTGTGTGTGTGTGTGTGTGTGTGCGCATACTTAGTTCTGGCCCCTGATGGGATAAGGCGTCTTGTCTGCGTGGGCTTGGCTCCTGTGAGAGAGGAATAGCTTGGGGAGTGGTGGCCCAGTCTGAGGCCATGGAGCCCTACTGCTAGTGACAGCACACACACTCTCATGCGTTTCATCACAGGCATGTGTGAGAATGGGAGGAGGTGTGTGTGTGCTTGTGCGTGTGTGTGCGCGAGTGTGAGTGTGTGCGAGTGTGTATGTGCGTGAGTGTTTGAGTGTGTGCTTGAGTGTGTGTGTGTGTGTGTGTGTGTGTGTGTATGTGTGTGTGTGTGTGTGCGCAAGTGTGTGTGCAAGTATGTGTGTGTGTCTGCTCCTGCTCACTCTCTCCCAGTGAGATAGCGGCCAGGCAGATAAAGGGGAGAAGCATGTGTGTGAAGCTCGCTGTGATTAAGGCAGCTCAGACAACTCGGTGCCAGGGCCAGTTTCAAAGCAGCCTTTTCTTTTTTGATGGGCCCAAGTCCTCGTTGTGTTGGATAGCGTATAACTGAATGCACTGCCTCGCTGTGTTGGATAGCGTATAACTGGATGCACTGCCTCGTTGTGTTGGATAGCGTATAACTGAATGCACGGCCTCGTTGTGTTGGATAGCGTATAACTGAATGCACTGCCTCGTTGTGTTGGATAGCGTATAACTGAATGCACGGCCTCGTTGTGTTGGATAGCGTATAACTGAATGCAGTGCCTCGTTGTGTTGGATAGCGTATAACTGAATGCACTGCCTCGTTGTGTTGGATAGCGTATAACTGAATGCACTGCCTCGTTGTGTTGGACAGCGTATAACTGAATGCACTGCCTCGTTGTGTTGGACAGCGTATAACTGAATGCACTGCCTCGGACTGTATTTGAAAGCCGTGGCCATTAGATGCTTATCCTCAGCCCCTCGGGAACACTAGACATTTTGCCTTCTTGTACTGAAGTTCCCCTCTTTAGTTCCTTCTCCTTCTAGTTCTCTTTGCCTTCTTGTACTGAGGTTCCCCTCTTTAGTTCCTTCTCCTTCTAGTTCTCTAACTCTTGTCTATCTAGTCAGACTTGAGGCCAGGCTAACTCTTGTCTACTTCAGTAATGCTTGAGGCTGGGCTAACTCTTGTCTACTTCAGTCATGCTTGAGGCCGGGCTAACTCTTGTCTTCTCTAGTCAGACTTGAGGCCAGGCTAACTCGTCTTCTCAAGTCAGACTTGAGGCCAGGCTAACTCTTGTCCACCGGGTCTCTGGACAGAATTGTTGTGCTGTTACATCCGGTTGGCAAATGCATCGACCTGTATGACAAAATATACACAGTCATTGTCATTTCTGCTACACACATGGGAGAATTAAAAAAAATGATTGGGACCCTGGAAAGAAGGGTTGAAATACAGTTGCAAGAGAAAGTATGTGAACACATGCTAAAGTTGACTGAAAAGAGGAATAAAAATCATCTTTTGGAAATTGCCTTAATGCCTTAATTAAGAAAATGAGGAAAAATCCAACCTCTAAGGACACCAATTTTCTTTGTGAATGAATAATGTATTGTAAATAAATAAATGTTCTTTCTTAAAATACAGGGGGCATAAGCATACACACCCCTATGTTAAATTCCCATAAAAGTTGGAAGATTTCTATTTTTAAAGGCTAGTTATTTCACGGATCCATGAAAAAAATAGCCCCACATAATCACATACCCTTCACCATACCTACAGTTTGGCATGGGGCACTTTCCATAAGATCATCTCTCAATGCAGATGAAACCATTTGCTATTAGGCTAACTGAAATACAACCATGTCAATCTGTAGGTATGGTGAAGAGTATGTGATGATCTGGGGCTATTTTAATTCCAAAGGCCAAGGGAACTTTAGCAAGATGCAAAATATAGGATTTCTGAACAGACAAAAGGAATATAGAAGGACTATAGAACTACCTGAGGCTTGTAGAAAATTACATAAAGTTCACATAATGTGGTTGAACTAGTCAACATTGAGTGACATGGATCTGTTTGACTGTGCTGTAGTACCTGATAAATGTTGTCCATTTCATTTACTGACCTGGCCTTCCCACACCATACACAGTTAGAGTCTTTTCTCTGCTGTTTTTGTGGAGCCTATTGGTGTTGATCTTCCTTGGTAGGTTTTCTAGCCTATTCCTCAGCATTGAAGAAACAGAGCAACCGCAGCGGCCCAAGTGATCCGAGCCTCCGTCCAAATGGCAGACATCGAATATTTCCAGATTGTCATTTAGACTGATTGCTGATGGCTTGTGCTGGATCAAGATCCAGCAAGACTGTTCCTTGTTGCCAGTTGCCAGTTCCAACGCCAGTTTGAATGAAGGTGCTCGCCCCCCCCCCCCACTCCAGATTATCTGGCTACAATTAATGGCTGCTCACGTCGATAAGAGCCGCAGTCAGCACCCAGCGAATATCTCTTTCACTTCCCAGCATCGTTTCAGTCGTCAGAAATGTTCTTTTGTTGTTGTTGTGGTGGTTTCTTGACCGAGCTGAGTATCGCAGTGGCCAGAGCGCCTGTCCACAGGAAGTGTGTCATTAACGGCTCTGTGAGTGGTGTAAATCTGACGTGCTGAAAAGCGTGTCCCCTGTTCTGCGCCCAGGCTTTGTCTCTCCACACCTGTTTTGCGGGCTACCTGGAAGCCGTACTCTGTCTTTAGGGAAGCCTGGCTGCATCCCCCGCGCCTGGCGCTGATGAATGTGTGGGAAGCTGCAGCCTTGTTTGCTCTTTGTGTCACTCTTTCTCCCATCTGTGGGATTCTCAGCTGTTCATTCAAAATCACATGGATATCAGGGTTGCTTTGACTAAAAGTGCTTTGGATAAAGCATCAGAGATGTAAAGATTTATTTATTTTTTTTCCTCAAACCTTTAACATACAGAAATTGTGTGAAAAGAGAGGAGAGAAGAGAGAAGAGGGTTTTTTTTAGCCTAGAAATCTAGACGCACCCTAGCGGCGACAAATTGCTCAGCCTGTACGTCTAGTATCAAACCATAGGGATTTCTATTGGCTGACGCCGTGGACGTCGTCCAATCACAGCACTCTATTTTGTTAGAGAGTCTTAAGGCGGGCTTAACAGGATAACGACAGTCCTGCAACGGTGAACAACAAGGGAGGTGGCTATGGCAAACGAAGAGCGGTTGTTTGAATCGGCGTTGGCGTCAACTTTGGAGGAGTTGGACTTGTGCTTTTCTTTGAAAGTTGAGCAACACAATGCACTTAAGTCATTTCTTTCGAAGAAGGATGTATTTGCCGTTTTGCCGACCAGATACAGATATGGTCGTAGCGTTGGCCTATTGCATGCCTAGGCAGTTTGAAAGACAATTCTCTGCCCGCCCCTTGGATTAAGCGAGGTGAATGACTATTCACTCGATTCCAGACTATACATTTCAATGGTATAGGATGGCCCGCCAGGCTAGGTTTTTTTCTTACTGAATAGCGATTTACACACAATCCTTAATTTCAATCCTTAATTTCACGCCGTAATTTCACGGCGGCCATGACGGCCATGGCCATCTTTGCCCCCTGCGTTGGCCGTGATGCCCCTTTAAAATCAGAGGTTTACAGGCCACGGTGGCCTTGGTGCCCCCTTCTTTCAGTATTCTGCTTTGCGTCCTACTAATGGTGATTTTTATTTAGCCTATAGCCGATCAAAATAATCACAGCAATCACAGCGCAAATTAATTTAGTCTTTTAGGCAGTGGAGAAAGTGACAGCGCAAGAAAGAAAGTGCGTCCAAATTCACCCATTCTTCTCAGTTGAACTACTCGCGAAGTAGCCTACTCATCACACAGACATCACAAGTATCACATGAAAGAGCTCTTTCTCAGCTTTTAAACGATGTTGGCCGCTAATTGCTGTGGTGAACGGTTTTCGAGAAAAGTAAATAATATAATTAAATGTAATCATAAATTCTACTGAAGGTTTTGCGTCCATCTCCCTACCTATTCATCTCGGTGGAATACTTCACTAACCCTTCGTTTAACACATGGCAAACCATATATCAATATAAACAACAGACCTTACCGAACACAAATGTGTAAAGCAGTTCCCTGTACAGTTAGCCGTTCCAGAGTAATCCAGTTTTGAATTTACAGTAAATTTTGACATGCATGGATGTCTCCAAATTTGGGCTTTAAGTTTTACAATGTGTTTAAATTGTTCCACATGATTTCATGATGGGCCAAATACAAAATAAATGTTTCAAATATCGGTAAATCATAGGACAGCTGACTAAGAGTTTGTGAAAGTAGCCTTAATGATCACAAAATGCTAAGCATGCATCTAGGCTATTTGAGTTTCTAAAAGCTGAGCTGTGCTTAAATTGTTCAATAAATGATTTCATAACAGGCCGCATATAAAATAAATGTTAAATATAGCCTAGATATCTGTAAATATTAGATGATCAGATGATTTACAGTTGTATGTAATATGTCATGATTCATGTTTTTTTAATGTTTCATACAGTGTTGCAGGTCTACTGCAGTGAAATACAATACAACTTTTTTTTTTACAATTTTTTTTTAAAATCATTTTTATATGCTACTACTGTATAGTTAACTTTGGCCTTGGTGCCCTGACATGTGGCCTTTGTGTCCCCCACCAAATATGCCCAACAGAAGGCCAAGTGGCCTTGCCCCCAGAATGGTGAAATTCCAAGCCTGGCGCCACCTAGTTAAAAAGGCGTTGTAATCGCAGGTATCTTTGACTGATGTGTTAAAAACTACAGGAAATGTAGTGTAGGATCATTATGAAACCCTCGGAATGCATGCCAAGTTTTGTGGAATTCCGTTCATGGGGGGACGGGCATGCATTAAATGAATTTATTACACGGCTCTTCATAATGCTGAAGAATGCTCCATTCACTTGAATGGGCCTTCCCAATGTTCGGTGGTCTGCTAATTCTCAATAACAGACCGTTGCTAAGTATAACAGACCGCTGTCAAGGAAAATGGGTTTTGTACTTCTATTTCACGTCTTTCATATCACTACGCAAGGACTGGAACTTCATTCAAAAGTGAAAGCGGACGGTTGATCAGTTGTGTTGGATAAAGCTAAAGAATGTTTGATTCAAGTTCAGTGTGTGCTGTTGCAAACTTTATTTCTCAGCAAAAGCCACAATGAAACGGTAACAAATAGGCTATAGCCTAGGCTATGTAGGCTAAAGAGTCAGATCGTGGGGAGTCGATCTGTCAGGGTTATTTTCCCAAAAATGACTGGCGTTCTATACATTATCCCTTACATATGTGTTAATTTAGTGACTGTACACCAGTCGGTCTGTAGATGGCCGGACACAGTTTTGTGTGAATATCTCGAACTGTAGGTAGGACTGGGACGGTATGGATGTTTTCTTACCGTGGTCGGTAAGCAAGAAATAAGCAGTTTATCAACAAGGCTATCATGATTTAAAAACTGTTTCAGTCATGACGCTTATGCTAATGTTACAACACTAGGCTACCGCACGTTTTAATGGTTGTGTCAGGTTGTAACAAAGGCTAGCCTCGACCTACATGTCGCTGTTAAGTTAGATTCTTAACAAATTAGAACATATTTAGTAATTCTTTCATTAACTAAACATGTATGACTCCTTTCTGGCCAAATTTCACAGCTTTCACGTTTAACAGCTTTATGTAAATCGAGTTTGAACGGAGAAAATAGAAAAGTGTTACGATTGTGCCAGTTCTCCCCTACTCTCGCATAGTAAACAAATGGAATGTTGGAACATCGCGCTCCCCAACACAAACGCGAAAGGTCGGATTTGCTTCATTTTTTTGATGATACGTTTTGAAGTTTTGTTGTGAAAATGGAGGGTTAGCCTACTTAACGTAACTGTGGTTCTCTGAGTATCAATGTCATGAGATGGTTCATCACATTACACATCATGACATTACGTAGGCCTACAGTACGTGTACACATGTGCAGGCCAGTTATAGTGAGATTCAACTTCATGTAGCCTAGGCTAGCCACCTGCAGACGTCTAAGATGACTGCATAACTCTGAGATTCTGCTACGTTTTCAAACCGGAATTGTGCATAAGTCATGGTTGAAAACGTGGAAGTCGAATCACCCAAATCCCAAATGTTTCACAGATATTTTTATTTTATTTTTTTGCGGTGATGACTGTGACGAAGCTCCAGACCCTCATGTAGGGGTCAATGCGATTGGACTGCATTGCGGTAATGCACCGGCCCCAGCCCTACCTGTAGGGCCTGGGATGACCAAATTATTTTGGTATGTTGGTTTCCAGGGGCCATGTCAACACATCCCATATTCACTCATTTTGAGGTGTAGCGCCACCTAGTTAGAAATGAAAAGGCAAAAACGAGGCATTATAATCGCAGGTATCTTTGGCTGACAGGTGGGGACCACATCAGCTACTCACACACACACACACACACACACAGGTACGCACACACTCACTCACACACACCCATGCATGCACACACACATAAACAGGCACACACACACAGTACACATGCACGCACACACACACACACACACACACACACACATAAACACACACACTCACACCCCATTACCCCCACACACACACTCACAAGCGAACACACACAGAGAAGCACACATATAATCAAACACACACTATGCATACACTTATTTACATAAACAAAAGTTGCAAGAGTAGGAAATGGAGACAAATTGACAAGCGTTATTTATTTTTATGGAGAAAATGTGCAGGACTGAGCGGCGGCATCCGCCTGCGCACACACACACACACACATATTGTGTACCGCTTTGCGGTACATCTAGTCTGTGCATGTGTAGTTTTGTTTGGTTAGGACAGGGGTCAGAATGCCAATGGCAGAGCTGGCAGACCTTGGGAATGGGCTAATAGTACACTCCCTACTCATGCACTTGATTTCCATCAAACGGGTAAAAAACAACTAACTGTGTTGCTTTCAAACTCCTCAGTGCCTGGTGCGTGTGCTGGTGTTGCTGTGCTGTGTGCATGCTCCAGTCTCCCTCTCCACACACACACACACACACACACACACACACACACACACACACACACACACACACACACACGTGACGAGGGCGATGTGTATAATGGGAAATGCTGGGTCTGTGTGATCAGTCAGCACATGCTGCCTAATGCAGCCACTTGGCCTCTCCAACAGAGTTTCAGTTTGTGGTGTGCACTGTTAAAGACATGATACTTTTTCACTTGCCAAGCCTGTTAAATGTGAAGCATGGTGTGTGTGTGTGTGTGTGTGTGTGTGTGTGCGTGTGTGCGCGTGTGCGTGCTGGTGTGTGTGTGTCTGTGTGTGTATGTGTGTGTGTGTGTGTATGTGCGCACGTGTGAATTTACATCCTGTACCTGCATTGCCAGGTCTCTCTCTCTTACTTTTCCCTCTCTTACTCTCCCTCCCTCTCTCTCCCTCCCCCCCTCCCTCTCTTTCCTCCCCTCCCTCTCTTTCCCCCTCTCTCTCTCACTCCCTCCCTCCCTCTCTCCACCACCTCTCCTGCACTCTCCTCCTCCTCCCCCCCTCCTCTCTCTCTCCCCCTCTCTCTCTCCCTCTCTCTTGCTGGGGATCAGTGCAGTGCTAACCTAAGGCAGCTGCCGCTGCTCTGGCTGCTCTCTGATTTATATGGTCGGCCCCGCTGTAGCCGCCCCTCCTCGTACGCCGTGTGTAAACACTGACCCAAAGGCAACGGCCGCTGCCTCTCCTAAACAGACAAGTCAGCTCTGTGTGTGTGTGTGTGTGTCTCTGTGTGTGTGTGTGCGTGCGTGCGTGTGTCTGTTTCTTTGTCTCTGTGTGTGTGTGCGTGTGCACACGCACATTTATCGGTTTTTCAGTGTGTGTGTGTGTGTGTGTGAGAGAGAGAGATTGTGTGTGCGTGCGTGCGTGCGTGCGTGTGTGTGTGTGTAGCCTTCATGCGTTTGTTTTGGAGTGTGTGCACGCGTGGATCCCCAGCCGTGGCGGGGCGTCGTGATGAGCGTGCGTTGAGCAGGAGCAGAGCAGGGCCGGCCGCTGGGCGCAGACATATTTAACGTGCGTGATGTAATGGGCCTGAATCAGCAGATCGCTCCTCCGAGCCCGTTAACAAGCCCAGCATGTGTCTTTTTAACCCCCTCAGCGCCTACACACACACACACACACACACTTACTTTCATATAGACATACACACACATACATACACCGTCATTTAATCCCTACACATAATGTTCTGAGACACACAACTGGGTGAGATCCTTTCCTTTGTCTGTTGTGTCTGTCTGAGTGTGTGTGTTTGTGTGTCTGTCTGCGTGTCTGCGTGTGTCTGTCTGTCTGTCTAAATGTATGTATGTGTGTGTGTCTGTCTGTCTGTCTAAATGTGTGTGTGCGGTGCATCTGCCCTCCTTCTGTCATCCATCAGGACACCTCTGTCCATGTGCTGCAGCAGGTCAGGAAATGAAACAAAGACTGGGCTTCACTGTTCTCACCGCGCCATGACCACACCAGACAGCCCAGCACACACCAGACAGCCCAGCACACACCAGACAGCCCAGCACACACCAGACAGCCCAGCACACACCAGACAGCCCAGCACACACCAGACAGCCCAGCACACACCAGACAGCCCAGCACACACCAGACAGCCCAGCACACACCAGACAGCCCAGCACACACCAGACAGCCCAGCACACACCAGACAGCCCAGCACACACCAGACAGCCCCACACAGCCCAGCACACACCAGACAGCCCAGCACACACCAGGACAGCCCAGCACACACCAGGCAGCACACCAGGCAGCTAGCACACACCAGGCACACACCACCAGACAGCCCAGCACACACCAGGCAGCCCAGCACACACCAGACAGCCCAGCACACACCAGACAGCCCAGCACACACCAGACAGCCCAGCACACACCAGGCAGCCCAGCACACACCAGGCAGCCCAGCACACACCAGACAGCCCAGCACACACCAGACAGCCCAGCACACACCAGGCTGCAGCCATGGAAAAGACAGGCACACCGGGGATGGAAAGACAGAGGGAGGGGCGGATGCAAGGGGGTGTCAGAGACAGAGGGGGGGGATACAGAGGGGGGAGACAGGGGGCAGAGGGGGCAGGGGGGATAGTAGGTTGGCTTTGCCAAGTCTGGTGTTGAAAGGGTAGGTGGGGGGCAGTGGACTTAGTCTGAAGAGTTAGCTCTTCCTCGCCTTTTAAATCCTCCACACACACACACACACACACACACACAGACACAGAGAGACACACACACACACACACACACACACAGACACACACACACACACACACACACCCATGTCTCAAACACCCTCGGCCGCTCTTTCTTCCCTGCATTGTAATAAGGGGCGCATGTGGAGAAGTGCTGGGCTTGGAACACCTGCCAGTCCTAATGGCAAACGTATGCGTGAAGGAGCACTGCAGAGCACAGAGGCGGGTGTGTGTGCGTGTGTGTGTGTGTGTGCGTGTGTACGTGCGTGTGTGTGTGTGTAGGGGGGGGTTTGGGGGGTCTTCACTGCAAACACTCCTCTCTAAAGAGCACAGTAATGTTCACACAAGAGATGTCCATGCCACCATTCTGACTGTGCACTTTTGTGTTTCTTTGTGTAGCCATATCCCTGTGAATATGTGTGTGTGTGTGTGTGTGTTGGGAAATGGTCTTCAATGATCCGTAAGTTTCTGTTTATGTGTGTTTTGTGTGAGTGTGTGTGTGTGTGTGTGTGTGTGTTGGGAAATGGTCTTCAATGATCCGTAAGTTTCTGTTTAGATGTGTGTGTGTGTGTGTGTGTGTGTGTGAGAGAGAGAGAATGTTCACACAAAAAAGCAGTGGAACATGGATTGAGTCTCAAGTTAAGAAGTTAAAGATGGATCCAGACAGTGCAAAGCTGCAGCCAGATGGGGGAGGGAAGAGAAGGCAATACGTTACTTCCACCATGACTTTTTTTCCTTCTGAACTCTTTTTCTCTCTCTCTCTCTCTCTCTCTCTCTCTCCCTCTTTCTCTCTCTCGCTCTCTCTCTCTCTCTCCCTCTTTCTCTCTCTCGCTCTCTCTCTCGCTCTCCTCTCTCTCTCTCTCCCTCTTTCTCTCTCTCGCTCTCTCTCTCTCTCTTTCTCTCTCTCGCTCTCTCTATCGCTCTCCCTCTCTCTCTCTCCCTCCCTCTCTCGTTCTCTCCCTCTCTCTCTCCCTCTTTCTCTCTCTCGCTCTCTCTCTCGCTCTCCCTCTCTCTCTCCCTCCCTCTCTCGTTCTCTCCCTCTCTCTCTCTCCCTCTCTCGTTCTCTCTCTCTCCCTCTCGTTCTCTCTCTCCCTCTCTCTCTCTCTCATGCGCTTTCTGTCGTCTCCCTCTCCTCCCTCATATACTGTTCTGTTTGCCAAGCAAAATTAAATTTTTGCACCATAAACGTTAAAAACTGAGTTGTTAAATGATGTGTGTATTTAAAGATTAATAATGCCAAGTGCTACATTGTATGTGTAAACGTGTCCGTTTGCTAACTTTGCTCTGTGAGGTAAACATTAACCACACGTAGGGCTTGGCTCACACAGAGTTAGACATGGAGGACTCCAGCCTTCACACCTCACTTCACCTTAACATGCAAACTACGCCTCACCACTGTGGTGTTAGACTGCTATTGATTCAGAATGCACAGCTCTGTGTGGCTGCCTTTTGAGAGAGGACAGGTGCAGAGAGAGAGGTGTCTGTGTGTGTGTGTGTTTGCACAGACACATAGATCTTGGAGGGCTGCGTGCCTGTCTGCTGCTCCTGATGTGGACAGTGGCGTCCACTCCACACTGGAAGAACTTCCATTCCCTCCAGCTGTAGGGAGGGTGAGCTCATGGTCCACTTTAAGCCTGTTACGGCACGAGCCAAGCGCAGGGTTGAGGGCCGCGGCCACACCGACCACACACCGCACCCCAGCACACCGCACCGCACCCCAGAACACCCCACCGCACCCCAGCACCGCACACCCCAGCACACTGCACCCCACCACACCCCACCGCACTCCAGCACACCGCACTCCAGCACACCCCACCTCACCCCAGCACACCGCACCCCACCCCAGCACACCTCACCGCACCCCAGCACACCGCACCCCAGCACACCCCCACTACACCAAGCACCCCACCACAATTCCCCACCGTGACTCCAGCACACCGTGACCCAGCACACCCCACCTCACCCCAGCACACCGCACCCCACCCCAGCACACCTCACCGCACCCCAGCACACCGCACCCCAGCACACCGCACCACACCGCACCCCAGCACACCCCACCGCACTTCAGCACACCGCACACCCCAGCACACCGCACCCCAGCACACCGCACCCCAGCACACCGCACCACACCGCACCCCACCACACCCCACCGCACTTCAGCACACCGCACCGCACCCCAGCACACCGCACCCCAGCACACCGCATCTTTCACACCGCACTCCCACCACACCCACCGCATCTTCAGCACACCGCACTACGCACCCCAGCACACCGCAAGCAGCACACCGCACCGCAGCCCCCAGCCCCAGCACACGCGCCCCACCCCCCCGCGACCCCACCCCCACGACACCCCAGCACACCCACCACACCGCACCCCACCACTGCACAGCACCCCAGCACACCTGCACTGCACCCCAGCACACCGCACTGCACCCCAGCACACCGCACCCTAGCACACCGCACCGCACCCCAGCACACCGCACCCTAGCACACCGCGCTCAAGCCCCAGCGCCCCTCCAGCAATCAGCTGTCAATCTCAGAGCTCAGGGGCCCGAGGCAGGGGCCCACACTCCTCTGCAACGTAATCACAATCACAGGTCCTCAGCCCTGAGACTGGGCCAGCAGCATAGGGTCCGCATTGGGGGTCGGATGCTCGATGGTGTTTTATGCCTCCTAACGTCGTCTTCCAGGCAGCGCTGCCAACGTCGACTTAAAAGGCACCTAATCCTAAACCTAACCCCAACCCTAACCCTAACCTTAACCCATGCCTAACCCTAGTGCTTTCCCGGCAGCGCTGCCTTGAAGACAACCTTGGGGGCATAAAACACCAAGAAACGGGTCGGATCTAGTGCGGTCAGTTACAGGTTTTGGATGTGCAGGTTTTGGCGTTTGGCTGCGATGTACAAAGTAATGTCTCAGAGACCCGAGTTATCTGTGGAACTAAAAAAAACGAGCAAATCCTTGGACCAGTCAAACAGGAAGAAGTCCAGCAGCCGTTGGTCTGCACTCTGTGCCCTGAGCGTGCTGCGTGGCGTGTCCTCGGTGGGGTGGCTGGCTTTGTGCGAGATATCTACAGGCCAGGGTTTGTGTTGGAGTTCACGCGTCTGTTGTGTTTGTGTTGTGTTAACGGCGGAGCGGTGGACGTCTTT
The DNA here is from genome assembly GCF_017589495.1 of Alosa alosa. Classification (NCBI taxonomy): domain Eukaryota; kingdom Metazoa; phylum Chordata; class Actinopteri; order Clupeiformes; family Clupeidae; genus Alosa; species Alosa alosa. Next base: position 29,271,027 of record NC_063203.1, read on the forward strand.
GAGGGCGCGGTGGTGTGCCCAAGGGGTCTCGCAACCCCACACCAGGACTCCCACTATGACATATCATCAGTGCATGTCTGCCACCTCAGAGTGGTGACAAAGCCAGGCATTATAGAGGGAGCCAGCCGTCCCAGCCACGACAGACATACACACACACACAAGCATACCCTTACCTCACCATTTTTTTAATTACCTGTTATTAGTGTCACTTCTTCATAAACTTTTCCCTTTTTAAATATTATGATTGTTTGTTATTGTTTGCATTTGGTGTCTGTTTTGATCCTTTTGACGTTTCTTTAATGGATGGCTTTTCGCTTGAAAACTGAATCTAGGCTCTTTAGCAGTCCTAATGGGCCTGGTTTGTCTTGAGCTTATCTGTGTCTGTGCTAAATGTGTATTTAGGCACTTGTGTCGTCTCCTGTGACCTGACCTTTGACCTCCCCTGATCCCCCTCTATTGATGGAGATTACCTTAGGGACCTTTTTTTCCATGTCGCTAACAATGAGTCCTTGTGCTATCGAAAAACACGATTGCGCCCCCTCACACGCACGCAGTCTATCACAGAGGCTCAAAGGAAGACTCTTAGGGATACACACTTTGACAAACGCTCGCCAAAAGCATAGCCCCCTCCCCACCCCCCCTCCCCAAGTGTATGCTGGTCAGGCAAGATGGAGAAGCCTTTAGGGTTTATTCTCTGCATGTGTGATGAGGGGATGGAAAGTCTCTCTCTTTCTCTCTCTCTTTCTCTCTCTCTCTCTCTCTTACTCTCTCTCCTTGTCCCTCTCTCTGCACCATGAATACAGATCATTTGGTTGGGGTCCAGGATCATCCCTTTTGGTTCCAATAAAACTTGTCAGCAAATCTGCTGCTGAATGACACCCCTCACCCCCCCACCCTCCACACACACACACACACACACACGCACACAATGAAGGTACCTTTTACTGTGAAAAGCTACTTGGTCAGCGTAGAAGCTTTCAACACTTCGATTTCTCTTTGTGAAGGTATTATGTTAATGTTAGCTTTAATACTATTTAAACAGTATCAGCACGCAATCCTCAAACCCCACCCCCGCCGACACACACACTCTCGCACACACACACACACACACACACAGAGCTTTTATACTATTTAAACAGTATCAGCACTCAATGCTTGTTCCATGCCCCCGAGACACACACTCGCGCGCAAACACACACACACACACACACACAATAGTGCAGCAGTAAAACAGCTTTTCAGCAGCGGAGTATTTACTAGTCATGAGAATGACCTGTGGGGAGGCCCCGGGCCCTGTCTGTGTTAGATGAGGTCTTTTAGGGGCCTCTAGTGCCCTTATGGGGCCTCACAGCCCCCCGGCCTCAATTAATTCTCTCAGTGGATTTCTGGACGGACGCCCATGCCCCACACACACGCCACGCAGATGATGCACTGACGCTGTCCTGTCTGAAGGGTGAATATACAGTAAAGAGTATAGCAAAGGAGAGAGAGAGAGAGAAAGAGAGAGAGGACTGATTAAAAAAACCAGTGAGAGAGGGATGAAGAGTGATCGATGGAGAGAGAGGGGTTGGAAAGAGAGGTGGGGGATAGAGAAACATTGAAAAGAGAGATAGAAGGAGAGAGTGAGCAAGAGTGATGGGGTCGCTGAAAGGACAGCAGGCTAATTGTGCTTCTTGGAGGGGAGATTTTACGAGTGCTGGCACCCAGCTCCTGAGCAGGCCAGACTTGTGTCCTCTGCTCCCCTGTCAGGAGGGCTCTGAGGCCCTCTTAGCACTCGCTTCTTCTCCCCCCACTGCCCCCTCCTCCTCCTCTACCCACCCCCGCTCCTCCTCTCTTAATACCCCACCCCCTCTCTCCTCTCCTCCTCTCCTAATATCCCACAGTTCCTCTCCCTCCTCCTCCTCTCCCTCCTCCTCCTCTCCCTCCTCCTCCCTCCTCCTCCTCTCCCTCCTCCTCCTCTCCCTCCTCCTCCTCTCCTAATATCCCACAGTTCCTCTCCCCCTCCTCCTCCTCTCCCCTCCTCCTCTCTCCTCTCCCTAGCCCCCTCATGTTTGTATCTGGTCTCCTTTGCTCTGACAGTTCTGACAAGTGTGCAGCAGAGACCCTGGGATTTTCACCTCTGCCAGACAGAGATTTAATATGACATGGAACACACGCACGCACGCACACACAAACACACACACACACATACACACACACAATAAGTAGCACGCACACATAACTCTCTTTGTCTCTTAAACACTCTATCACACACGCACACCCATACGCTCGCACAGTCAAACAGGGGTAAAAAACAGTTATGGCCATTTATCTAAAAGCACACACAAAAGCGCTTGCTCCCATTCACTGTTGGACATGCAGTATATGTAGAGTTCTGGCCCAGAGGTTGCTCCAGGGCCCTGGGGGCCGTCCCTGTATAACGGTGATGACTGGTGTCCTGGCAGACCCAGAGGGAGATGGCCAAGATGGTGGCTTTCAGGCAATTCCCATTCCACATGGACCTCTCAGAGATGCTTTTATCCAAGACGAGATATATTTTTCATCACTCAGTGGAGTTGTGCCTCATACACACAGTTTTCAAATTGTGTTATACACACACACACACACACACACACACAGAACTGCATCTCCCTGTTGGACATGGAGCAGCTTGCCGTCTTAACACACTGGGACTGCATTTTGCACTGGTGTACTAGCTATTCAAATACTAATGCATGAACTAAACAAACCTCAAGCGGCTATCAGTAGCATTCTTATTTGTCTGATGTGCATTACAATAGAGCAATTTATCAGTTTTTGTTGCCGATATACCATCGTACATCGTACAGTGAGCATGTCCTGTTGACTGCTACTCAAAAGTAAAAATGCAATCTTGATTGTACATAATGTCCATGTATGTGTAAGAAGTGTTTCTCTTTTCACTGCCTGTCACTTCTCCCTCTTTCCCTTTTGCTCTCACATCCACACACACTCACTCACTCACACACACTCACTCACTCACACACACACTCACTCACACACACTCACTCACTCACTCACACACACTCTCACACACACACACACACACACACACACACACACACTCCACGCACACACCTTTTTACCTCACACACACTCACACACACACACACCTCTCACTGCGGCTCTCCACACACACACACACACACACACACCGCTCCTCCCGCACACACACACACACACACCGCACACTCACACACTCTCACACACACCTGCGGCTCTCCACACACACACACACACACACACGCTCTCACACACACACACACACACACACACACTCACACTCACACACACACACACTCCGATCCGCTCATCATGCACGTGTTCCCTGCCACAGAGAGGAGTCAAATAGCCTCAATGTGTTAAAAGCATTAGGTAAGCACAAATCCAAAATGGGCGTTTTGTGTGTGTGTGTGTGTGTGTGCAGGGGCCTGCTATCATGTGTCGGGGCCCGGTTGGCTGTGGTGCTGCCCGTTATCGTTTATCGTTTATCGCTGGTTTGGACAGCCGTCGCTTGACTCGCATCCCCCTCACGAGGCCTAAAGCAGAGTCCACACCAGCACACTCACAGCCTCCGCCATTATTACGCTCTCTCTCTCTCTCTCTCTCCCTCTCTCTCTCTCTCTCTCTCTCTCCCTCCCTCCTCTCTCTCTCTCTCTCTCTCTCTCTCTCTCCTCTCTCTCTCTCTCTCTCTCTCTCTCTCTCTCTCTCTTCTCTCTCTCTCTCTCTCTCTCTCTCTCTCTCTGGCGTTAGAGGCTCCCTCTCTTTCTCTCTCTCGCTCGCTCCCTCTCTTTCTCTCTCTCTCTTTCGCTCGCTTGCTTGTTTGCTCCCTCTCTTTCTCTCTCTCTCTCGCTCGCTCCCTCCCTTTCTCTCTCTCTCTCTCTCTCTGTCTCTCTCTCATTTGCGTTCTCTCTAACTCTCTCATTGTCTTACACAGTCTCTCATCACCCTCTCACACACTTCCTCTTTGTCTCTGTTTCTAGGTTTCTTTCTTGCTCACTCTCTCTCTCCCTCCCTCTCTCTCTCCCTCACACTCTCTCTCTCTCTCTCCCTCCCTCTCTCTCTCTTTCTCCCTCAGTCCCTCTCTCTCTCTCTCTCTCTCTCTCTCTCTCTCTCTCTTACTCTCTCTCTTTCTGGTTGGCCTCCTGGCGGGGCAGGTGGAGGTGGTCAAAACGTAGCGGACCAAGATGTTAGGAGTGAGGTATATAAAAGTGAGAGGACAAAGATGTTAGGAGTGAGGTATATAAAAGTGAGAGGACAAAGATGTTAGGAGTGAGGGATATAAAAGTGAGAGGACAAAGATGTTAGGAGTGAGGGATATAAAAGTGAGAGGACAAAGATGTTAGGAGTGAGGGATATAAAAGTGAGAGGACAAAGATAGGTATATAAAAGTGAGAAGACAAAGATGTTAGGAGTGAGGGATATAAAAGTGAGAGGACAAAGATGTTAGGAGTGCGGTATATAAAAGTGAGAGTTGAAACGCGTGCTGGCCCGGGGCTTTCATGTGGCAGTGGTGTGTTTGTCTTTGCTCGCGAGAACACCTCCCTCCTCCCTCTGCCCACAGAAAAAAAGCATCTCTATTGCAAGATTTATGTGAAAGGAGTGACAGGGTGGGGGAACAGTGAAGAAAGTGGAGGTAGAGAGAGGTGAGAAAATATTGTTGTTGATATATCTATAACAAGACATGGTTTGTCCAGGGAGGTGTGTTTTTTTATTTTTTTTTATTATTATTATTTTAGAATAAAATAAGTGAATTTTTGGCTATTTTTTCCATGTTGACTGACATGGTGCTACGCCTATGGAAGTTGACCCAAGCAAAAGTATTCAATTTTCATCTGCTTGCCAGAGTTCTAAAAATAGCCTCTGCCACAGAGTGATCAAAGAGACCCAATTTAGCATGTCAAACGTTAGGCTTGATTGACCTTAACCGGAAATAACACACTCACCTCAGCATGTACAATTAACACAGAGAGAAAAACGTTCTCTCCTTCTCTCTCTCTCTCTCCCTCCCTCCCTCCACCACAGCCTGCCACCTGTGCACATAAAAAGGGCTGAATCAGCGAGGTCAGAGGTCGTTTTAAGAGATGTCAGTGCTGTTTGCGGCTGGGTGGAATGCCAGCATGCCTACTACAGAAAGAGTGATTGTTTGTGTGTGTGTGTGTGAGTGAGAGAGAAGAGGGGAGTGCAGAGTAAGAAGAAGGAAAGCAAATAGGCGCTGGGGAGCAGATCAAAGGGAACAGGTTTAATACATGCAGTTGACCTGAGGTTTGAGCAACACGTTTTATAGAAAAAGCAGAGTTGTTAAGGTGCCAGTTATCTCACTTCAGACTCTTGCTGTTGACATGTTGCTATCATGCGTTGTCATGTCACACCTAGTGAAATGGACACACACACACACACACACACACACACACACACACACACATACATACACCTAGTGAAATGGACACACACACACACCACACACACGTAGTGAAATGGACACACACATACACCACACACACACACCTAGTGAAATGGACACACACACATAGTGAAATGGACACACACATACACCACACACACACACACACATAGTGAAATGGACACACACACACATACACACACCTAGTAAAAATGGACACACACATGCACACACACACACACACACACATACATACATACACACACCTAGTGAAATGGACACACACACACACATAGTGAAATGGACACACACCTAGTGAAATGGACACACACACACACACACACATACACACACCTAGTGAAATGTACACACACACACACCTAGTGAAATGGACACACACACACACACACACACACACACACACACACATAGTGAAATGGACACACACATACACCACACACACATACACACCTAGTTAAAAAAGGACACACACACACACACACACACACACACTAGTGAAATAGACTCTGCAGTAGAATGGCCCTCTTGACACTGCAGCTTTTTGGGGTAGATCCTTGAAAAAACCAGCTCAGGGATAGAAGAGTGTTGACCTGGGTATTTGGAGTGTGTTTGACACAGTGACCAGCTACATCTGTATATTTCCTATTTATTTACCTGTGTCTGAATCTGTTTACGTTTACACAGTGCCAGACAGGTGCAGTTCAGTAAAAGAGATATGTGGACCTTATAGTTTTAAGTCTCTTTCAAATATCAAATCGGATTGATTCACAAACTAATGGCAATAGCTGTCCAGGCAACCTAACACTGTGTCAAACAGAGGCAGTTGGCTCTCTCTCTCTCTCTCTCTCTCTTTCTTCCTCCCTCTCTCCCTCTCTTTCTCTAGATCTCTTCCTCTCTCTCTCTCATCAAATCAAATTAAATCAAATGGTGCTTTATTGGCATGAATGAATATAGTCATCATTGCCAAAGCTACAGGTATAATATGTTAATAATCAACTTCACATTAATATTGGTATAAAATAAGTTAAAAGGATAACGCTACTAAAGGGAAAGTAATAGTTCCATCAATAGTGCTATATTGTAGAAAAGAAAATAGAAAAAAGAAAATGAAACATGCAAACTCATATTATATGTCTACTTACAGATACATCTACATAAATCTCATGCAAACTCATATTATATGTCTACTTACAGATACATCTACATAAATCTCATGCAAACTCATATTATATGTCTACTTACAGATACATCTACATAAATCTCATGCAAACTCATATTATATGTCTACTTACAGATACATCTACATAAATCTCATGCAAACTCATATTATATGTCTACTTACAGATACATCTACATAAATCTCATGCAAACTCATATTATATGTCTACTTACAGATACATCTACATAAATCAATGTAAGTTAAATAGCTGAATTATCAAACAAAGTATTTACATGTACACAAAGAGGATAGACTCATCAGTATATCACATACATAAAAGTTACATCTTTCTCTTATTTTATGCCAGGTAAAGATGTAATCTGCAGCTAGACATGTGCAGTTTGTTTCCTCTCCCAGTAGTATACATGTTTTCATTTGTGGAGATAGATTTTCAAATTATTTTATGTTTTTTGTATTCATCAAAAAATGTTTCCCTTATAGGTACATATTTAATACAATTAAGAAGGAAATGTTCCTTGTTTTCGACATCATTTATGCAGAAACTACAGTTTCTCATTATGTCCAGGCACCCATGTCTATGTCACTTTCTCTCTCTGTCTCTCTCTCTCCTCTCTCATCCTCTCTCCCTCGCTCTCTCCCTTCTCTCTCTCTCGCTCCCTTCCTCCCTCACTGTTTCTCCTGTAGTTTCTGCAAGCATTGTGTTATTTTAATGCCAAATGTCTTAATTCTCATGTGAAGCCCCTCTCTCTCTCATTTGTGTCTCTTGTATTGTGTCTTCTTCATTGAGTTTTTATTCAGCTTCAGGCCTCATGATCTGATTAAATGTTATTTCATACATCTAAACAATCATATCTCCTTTCTCTCTCTCTCTCTCTCTCTCTCTCTCTCCTCTCTGTGTGTGCTGCAGTGGTCGTATGCGTTGGAGAAGCCCAACACAGGTAGTGTGTTTGCCGTGGCGTGGTCAGCTGACGGGACGCAGCTGGCTGGGGCGTGTGGAAACGGCCACGTCATCTTCGCCCATGTGGTGGAGCAGCGCTGGGAGTGGAAGAGCTTCCAGGTCACGCTCACCAAGAGACGCACCATGCAGGTAGCCCACACACACACACACACACACATACACACATATGCACACACATGCACACACACACACACACACACACACACACACACACACACATATGCACACACACACACACACACGCACGTCTCAGCTCCTTATCTTACAGTCTATACACATGCACACATTTCATTTTTTACACACACATGTACACATATGCATGCACACACACAATTTCAGCTTCTTAGGTCTCACACACACACATGCACACCCACATACATGTTGTCATATCTTAACGTGCACACAAACACACACATGCCCATGCACACATACAGATACCAATACAATACATGTACTCTCAACATCACTCTACACACACACACACACACTCACTTTGACTTCACTTTGCGTGCACACATGCTCAATATAAAGCAGCTATGGGATGGTAGTAAATGCAGGCAGCTATGGGATGGTAGTAAATGCAGGCAGCTTTTCTGTCCTTTGCGTGCCAGTCCTGCACTGGTGTCTGAGAGGCGGCCTTTATTCGGACTCTCCCTGGAAAAGCAGGCAGCTTTTCTGTCCTTTGCGTGCCAGTCCTGCACTGGTGTCTGAGAGGCGGCCTTTATTCGTACTCTCATCACACTCACACTCACACACACACACACACACACACACACACAATGCTCACACTAGGAACATCTGAGAGCTCCTGCTCAAGCTGTGCGATGGGAGGCCGGCGGTGTCCAAAAGGGGCCATACTCCTCGACCGCTGAGGAACACACGGCATCAAACGCCTCCGTTTGTCACTCAACACTGAAAAAAACTGGGCATCCAGAGAGAGATGAGGATGACCTAGACTTTCCCTCCACGTCTTCAGTACTGAGGCCATGTGCCATGCACTCCTCTTCCCAAAGGTAGAAGGACACTGTAGATGCTGTATTAATCCCAAAGGAAGTGGAAGGTGTTGAGTGTGTGTTTACCGTGTTTCAGTGAGAGGATGGATGAAGATGGTGGAAAGGTGGAAGCTCCGGAGGTCAGGACTTGGGAAATATGTTTGAGAGGCTCACACAGATATCTCTATTATAGGGATATGTCCCTGCCAAAGACTGCTGGTGTGGAGGATTGCTTGGAGCAGTGATTACCCTTAGGATGAAACATTGCTGCTGACATGCACTCTTAGTCTCTGCCTAAGTAAACGAAGTTGCTGGAGGAAAGGAGTGGACGGCACACATACATACATACATACATACATACATACATACATACATACATACATACTGTGCATACATACATACATACATACATACTGTACATACATGCACACATACATACTACATTCCCAGGGTCTTGTTGCTAACATGTTGCTTAACACTATGATGTATGATAACAAGGCCAGATTGGTGTAGCCCTCTAGCAGTGGTACTCAATTGGTAGAACTCTGGCTTCTAACTGTTTAGAGGTTAAAACTCATGTTTTTTCTTTAAACTTTTTTTTTATATATTCATTGATTAAATTCATCCATTTCTTTATTTCCTCATCCAAATTGTCGCACATTTTCCTTTCAAATAAATGATTTAGCACAGTAGCTGTTTGACTGGCTGAGTGAATTGGCTTTTGTGAGTTATTTTTGTGTGAAGTAATGCTCTATTTAAAAAGAGAGTGAATGTGGGGGTATGGAGAGAGGGGGGGGGGGTTAGAGGAGAGAAAGAAGGAGAGAAGAGGAAAGAGGGGGACAAAGAAAGAAAGAGAAAATGAAGGAAAGAGAGAAAGAATAAGGGAGTGAGAGAAAAGGGGCAAAGGAGTGAAGTAAAGAGAGGAGGAGGAGGAAGAAGAGAGAGAGTGTGCCAGAGTGAATTCCCAGGGCGTCAGCACTTGAGCCCATACATTATGCCATGAGGCTCCCTCTGTATGCTAGTGACAATGGCCAGCTTGTCTGGGGCCTCTCTGCCACAGAGTGTGTTTAAGCTCACGAAAACCACAAGGTAGAGTTTACATGCTGCCAACACACACACACACACACACACACACACACACACACATACACATAGACGAACATATACACATAAACACATGCACAAACACACTTGCCGTGGACAGCCACAGCTGAGCAGTGCGGAGCAGAGCAGAGTTCTGTTTGAGCAAGCCAAGCGAACCACTGTCTTCAGCCATTTCTTTTCAGCTGAGCTGTGAATTCTTTTTTTCCCCCTCTCCCTCTCTTGTGCCTTTTTTCACTCTCCACTTCTCTTCTCTCCTCTCCTCCTCTCTTCACTCTTCTCCCCCTGTCTTTTTTTCAGCAGGGCACATCTGCCAATGGTTTGTGAATCAGGCATCTAAATTTACCAGCCTGTGGTCAAGTGTTTTTATTCCTGGTTGTTGCACGGACTAATTTGGTTTACAGAGAGGTTAAAAAAAATCATTTAAAGGCTTGAAATATACACACAAACACATGCTAACTCACACTCGCTCTGTCTCATTCTCTTTCTTTGTCTCATTCTCTCTCTCTCTCTCTCACTCACACACACACACACACACACACACTCCTAGACACTCGCTCTCCTTTTCACACTCTCAAAAACACACTTTCCATGGACAATACATACTGCACACATCAACATCAGTGTTTTACCTCAACATCAGGTTGATTGGACAGGATACGTATGCAAGAAAGTCAGAATAGGGCTTTGTGTAAATAATGTTAAATTCTTTACTGTTTAACAAAGTAACCCTTACTGTCTGACCAGCATTGAATGAAAGGTAAGTGGGTAGATATTGCAGTAAAAACTGTTATAATAATAACTGTATAATTTACTTAATGAGCATGTATTCATTCCAAATGAACTCATACATGTAGTTTATCTAAAATAACTAACAAGCTACTGTATCAGCTAACTACTGTATCAGAGGTAACATTAAACCACAACTAGTGAGCACTGATTAAAATCTAGCATGTGAACTTATGTCACCCCAATACCCACTCACCCCTTACAACATGCTTTGATCAAATCTCATGTTTTTTTTTTATGTATAGTGTAGTTGAATAATAAATCATGTAGAATATTTCTAATGGATATGGTTAGAAATACTGTACCAATTAGCTTCTCGTACTTCGAGAGGTTGGTGCACAAACTTTTCTGTAGTGTGTAAGATTCTCCATCTACACCTCAAAAACAAGGTGATTCATACAAATAATCCCAAGATGAGTCTATAACATCCGACCTAATCACCAACTGCTAATATAGTGATAGCCTAAAAGCTACTGCTAATATAGTGATAGCCCAATAGCTGCTACCAATATAGTGATAGCCCAATAAAGTGATAGCCTAATAGCTACTGCCAATATAGTGATAGCCCAATAGCTACTGTAATATAGTGATAGCCTAATAGCTACTGCCAATATAGTGAAAGCCCAATAGCTACTGCAATATAGTGATAGCCTAATAGCTACTGCCAATATAGTGATGGCCTAATAGCTACTGCCAATATAGTGATAGCCCAATAGCTACTGCTAATATAGTGATAGCCTAATAGCTACTGCCAATATAGTGATAGCCCAATAGCTACTGCAATTGAGTGATAACCTAATAGCTACTGCCAATATAGTGATAGCCTAATAGCTACTGCCAATAGTGATAGCCCAATAGCTACTGCCAATATAGTGATAGCCTACTACCAATATAGTGATAGACCAATATAGTGATAGCCTAATAGCTACTGCCAATATAGTGATAGCCCAATAGCTACTGCCAATATAGTGATAGCCCAATAGCTACTCCCAATATAGTGATAGCCTATTAGCTACTACCAATATAGTGATAGACCAATATAGTGATAGCCTATTAGCTACTACCAATATAGTGATAGACCAATATAGTGATAGCCTAATAGCAGAGAATGTCTAATAAGGGGAGAACTTCCACTCTCGGAAAACTTCCGGTTTCTGAACTGGTTGCAGTTCCTTCTGTGGTTCCACATGAGGGCGCTCGCAGGCGAGTCCAGAATGAATGCTGTTGCTATGTTACGGGGACGCTGGCGAGACACGCCGCTCTTTTCCCCCTTTTTAAATATATTTTCTTTTTTTTTATTTGTTTATTTGTTTTGTTGTCTGTCTTGTATGTCTTGGTGTCACGGGTACACTGGCGACTACGCCGCTCCGTCCAGCATCTTTTGTCTTGTTGTTATGTGTCTTGTTTGTGGAGCGCTTTGGGTTGTGCATGTTAAATGTTAAATGCGCTTTAAAAATAAATCTGACTTGACTAGACTTGACTAGACTTGACTTGACTTGAATGGAGGTCAATGGAGGTCTATGGAGCTGTACCCCTCAAAATCCACTTTTCTCGGGATATATTTTTTTTCAAGTAATTTGAATATTGTATTCGAAAGGGGAGGCAAAGACAATACACTTGGTTGAGGATTACATTTTTTAAATTCACTTAATTGTTCTAAAAAGCCTTTCAAACGTGTCAATGACGTCATTCATTAGCACAATGCTAGCGTGTTATGGGCAACAACTAACCCAACCTGTAAGAAAAACGAAAGGACATGACTCCCGGATTATTTCACTTTTGATTGATAATCCATATCCATTTTGCGAAAAATAAAATAAAATCTGAGGGTTTCAGTTGTTAAATAGGTGAAAACAACAAATGTAGCTCCATAGGACCCCATGTATTTGGACTCGCCCACGATCGCCATCTAGGTGAACTGCAGCCAAATTTGGTTTGTATGGGATTAATAGAGAGTGGGGGGTTAATTATAACAGATTATTATACGGCTCTTCACAATGCTAGTAGAACGCTCCATTGACTTGAATGGGATTTCCCAAAGTTCTAGCGGTAAATAAATTAATGTAATTACAGCTGCAAACATATAATTACCGCTGTCAATGGCAACGGGTTTTGTGCTTCTGATACGTCTTTCATATCACTACGCAAGGACTGGAACTTCATTCAAACGTGAAAGCAGACGGTTGATCATTACTGTGAAAATAAGTCCCTTCAGGGCGGAACAAGACCCTCGCTCTTGGCGTCGGGGTCGCCCGCCCCTGTCAGGACTTATTTTCCCAGTATCGACCGGCGTTCTATACATTATCCCTTACATATTAGACTATTATCAGTATTTATTATTATAAATATGTTTTTTGTTTTTCATCTTTTTATGTTTTTTTGTTTAGCCTACCTATCCTCATGGTTGTGGAGGATGATCGTTAGCAGCTTGAAGTCTTTTATTCTCAAGATGGCCTAATGGTGTAGCCTAGGCTACTGTCTACGAAGACGTAGGCTAAAATACAACTTTATACAGTCATCCAAAAATTAATTGCCAGAGATAGGCTATGAAGGGAAAAAGTGCAGCATTTTAAACATGGCAAGAATATGTTTACCGGAACAGTTTGTTCTAATTTGTCTCGTGAAATTCGTGCTTGTGGGCATCAATCACCTGTCTTCTGTCCTTCTATTTCAAGTCATCATGAGTGTCATTTGATTATATAATCACAACAAATGATAATAAATGAAAACAGAATAGGCTTATGTGCTATAACCTACAGGTCAGTTAACTCCCGTATGTCAAAATAAACTGATTTGACCAAATTGTTTAGCGATCACACACAACAACTTAACACAGCAACCTCAAACACCACTGTTGAACCCTAGAGTCTAGGCTACTGCTTCAGTCATGTAAGAAATAAGCAGTTTATGAATTATCTTTACCTGTTTAATCAAGTCCACATGACCAAAATAACAGCATATTTAAAGGCTGAGCTAGCATAACAGCCTGATATAGCCGATGCTGCAATGGATAAAAAGTTTCTGGGTGGTTATATCCATTCAGATCGTCTTCGAATAAGCCATCACTGTTATATGTTATAATATGTTACAGGATCATGACTTTAACGCCATTAATGTTACATGATGCTGACTAACGCTAGCTATAACTGTAACGTCTGCTGATACTGCCTACCAAAACCTGTCGCTGTTCAGTTGAAGCTAAATGATCAAATATTGTTTGATTTTGTGTCAACTTTCAGAGGGAAGACATGTTCCTTTCTGGCCAAATTTCACAGCTTCTAAGAAAGTCTATCGTCTTCGTTAGGGTTGGGTATCGTTTGGGTTTTATCCGATACCGGTGCTAAATCGATACTTTTAAAATGGTGCCGTTACGGCGGTGCCTGAACCGGTACTTTGTTTTAAAATGTTTTAAATTAAAATGGTCTAAAGCATGAATTGCTTTTTATTATTGATAAGACAAATTTGAACATGAAATTGAACTGTTATATTCAATTTACTATCAATATCTCATTGCTCCTACGAATAATACATTTAAATGTTAAAACAGCTTGCCATGTATGCACACACAATGGTAAGCTCTGCTTTCAAGTGTACCCAGTGTAGGCGGTTTGCCATAAGGTATGTTAAAACCGCTTGCCATAAAACTGCCAGGTCATGGACAACGGCATTTGCAAGCAAGCTAATCTAACAGGGACTCTTCTTTCCAGTTAGTCAGTGTGTTCCCAAATGCTTCAAGGAATTTGATGTCTTAACCCATAACACGCAGTAGTTTTGAACATGTTAGGCTACATGTCGGTGTTGAAGTGTTTAGATTCCCAGCGCTAGCCTAATAGGCATTTTAACAGCAACTATGGCTATGCGCTAACACCAGTCAGAGTTTAATTAGCGATAACGTACGGAGATGGTTTCGTAGAATCTTTGATAGCTCAGTGACATCAGGTATGTAACTTACATATTTATGTTTTTGCCAGCTTACTTTTAACATGATCTTCATATTCATTGTGATGCTATATGGGCCTCATGCACATGAAAGATTAATATCATGCTATTATGTTGTTTAACACACCGTCAAATAAAGTTTTCACCTTACAACTTTGCTGATAACATTTCAAATAAATGTCAGTTAGCGCATTAGCAAGGATATTGTGTTGTGTAATGTATAGGCTAGCCTACTGTTGATGTTGTTTCATAGCCTTTTGCTTGTGTGTAGTTAGGCCCACTGCTAGATTTTGACAGGAGCTCGCGATATCGCTTTAAAGTAAGCTACTTGGGCTCACGCAAGCTGTCAAACACTGTCCACTCGCCTATGTGGTGCACCCCTCTGGTTTATACATCCAGTGTTTTTCATATGTTAGCTAACTGTATCTGGATGTGTTTCTATCAGAGCAAGACGTTAGAGATGGCGCATGACATGCAGTGATGCCTCGTATAAAAAGTAAATGAAAAAAAAAAAACGCTATTTAAGCACCGAAATGAGGCACCGAAATCCACGTTGTTATTCGATGCAGTTACTACCGTTTTCGTCGGCACCGGTGCCATATTAGAACCGTGTTTCCGTGCCCAACCCTAGTCTTCGTGTAAACCGAGTTTTGAACAGAGAAAAAAAGTTAGGCTACCATTAGGCTGCAGGTTCTCCCATAACGTTATCGATACAGATCAATGCACCAAATCAGGGCGATTTTTAGCTAAATAACGTTCCTGTGACAGGCTATCAAATATTGAACAATGGGATAAAGTTTCATCATCACCTTTATTGATGCCTGAAATGTTGACATTGCTGAAATATAGAGATGTAGCCTACTGAGAGGCAGCTGCAGACAACTATGTTCAATGGGTTCAACTTGTTCCTTGCCTACCAGGTGAATGTAAACAAAGCTATAGAACCTAGAAATCGTCACATGAAAAACGTTAATAACACTCTGTCTGGAATACTGTATTCTGGAACACTGTATTCCTGAGAACACTGCATTCTGGAACAATGTATTCCTGAGAACACTGTATTCCCGAGAACACCACTTCAGCTCACTGTTGTTTGAGTTGGATAAGAAATTAAGAAGAGCAAAGTACTATAGGTGACCATTGTGGTTATGTAATGTCTTGCTACTGTTCTTTGTGTGTGTGTGTGTGTGTGTGTCAGGTGAGGAACGTCCTGAATGATGCGGTTGATGTGCTGGAGTTCAGAGACCGTGTGGTGAAGGCGTCTCTGGGTCATGGCCACCTGGTGGTCACCACCTCGCTGCAGTGCTACGTCTACAGGTGCTGCGCCACTCACATCATCACACACACACACACACAAACAAACAAACACACACACACAATATTAAATCACAACCTCACTGCAGTGCTCCGTTTACAGGTGCTATGCCACACACACACAGTCAGTCAGTCATCCTTTCTCTGTCTCTCTGTCACAAATGTACAGAGTCAATCAACACACACACACACACACAGTCCTCCTTTCTCTCTCACTGACACACACACACACACACACACACACACACATCCTCTCACTTATACACACACATCCTCTCACTTATACACACCATCCCTCTCTTGTCTCTCTCTCTCTTGTCCACTCCCCTTTGATGTCTCGTCGCACTGACTCCCAGACAGGTTTATACTGTACACATGGCCTGCACTGGTAATGGGACCGTGAAGCAAACGCTTCAGCCAGCACTCCTAATGGTAAAAGATGCACCATCTCCAGATGTGCTGGTGATCTAGTGGGCGGACAGGGTGATTCCTGATTGCTGTAATCACAATACCCTGCCCCATGTCACACTATTGGTCAGTAGTGGGCATCACAGTCTCGCGCCTCTTCATTATGCGTCTCTAGTGAGTCTGAAATCTGCCAGTCAAGCACTGGTGAATAATTCAGAGTGCAGGCAGTGCAGGCTGGATTGGCTTTCACTACAACAGGTCCAGGCTTGCCTCTCCTCTGCTGCCCTGTGGCAAGAGCAGCCACGCTGAGGGCTTTTCACAGGGCTCTCTCACAAGTCACACCACGCCACTAAAGATACAGCTGTCCTAGGCGTCACAGGGCTCTCTCAAATCCGGAGTTCACGCGAGAGCACAATTTGAATTGTGTCTGCAAGAGACTCTGGCAATGAGTAATGATGCACGTTACTTTTGCCCCTTGCATCGCGGGGAACCAATCACATCGGTGTATCTGATATAGACGGGCCAGAGGCGAGCTAAACAGATGAGGACAGCGCTGCAACGTTGGAAGTCCGGTAAACATTGGTCGTAGTGTAATCCAATTGCGTCGAAGTCGGGAATCATTCAGAGTAAACATTGGTCTAGTGCAGCGTTTCTGGGGCGCGAACTGATGTGAAAAACAGGATTTTTTTTTATTTTATTTTTTATCTGTAGCCTGGGCCCAGGTAGCACCGATCGCGCAATGGACGACTGTGTTATTTATAGGGAAGCTTCGTGTCAAGGTAGCTTAGTTAGTCCCGACCTACATTAGATTTTGAACGTTGTTGTGAGAGTGGTGAATTTCATCAAAACCCGGCCCTTAAAAGCGTGTCTATTCTCTGCACTTTGCGAAGAGATGGTAGCTGACCAAAAGGCTGTACTGTTTCACAGCGAGGCAAGGTGGCTTTCGAGGTAAAGTGCTGTCAGCTGGCGTGTTTAAGTTCGAGTAAGCCTCTTCTTGGAGGAAGAGCATGTTTGAATCTGCAAGCGCGTTCATTAATGAACATTTCTTGACGAAGCTGGCCTATCTTAGCGATATATTTGATATATCTTAGCGATACATTTGAGTCAAATGTCCAGTTACAAGGCAAAGACAAGCACCTACCTCACCTAGCAAATACTGCATTCACCAAAAAAACTTGAGGTATGGGACATGCGCCTCGATCGCGACAGTATTATGCCTTTGAGATTTCTGGCGAAATGGCTGAAACGTCTGATTCGGGGAGCCACTCTTGTGATCCCATGTATTAAACAGTAGGCCTACATCACATCCCTGCAAAGTTTATTTCAAAAATATTTCCCAACCAGCAGTGCTCAGTATGACTGGATTATGGATCCATTTAATGCAGCATGTTTTCATTGAATATATTGTACAATGCTGTAAAATGGCCTATGCTTCCTAATATGTTGCTGGAAAACAGAAATATGTGTGTTATTATGTATTTATTTATTTATTATTATATCTGCAGCACCAGCTGATTTTAACTCTGTTGAAGAGAATATATTTAGAACTTTTCATTATTTCAATAAATTTGACAATTTTAAGCTTGACCTACCACTTTCTTAGAGCGATGAGGGACAGGTGGGGCTCGAGAATGCCCCCTTGATCAGAGTGGGGAATGAAAGAAAAAGTTTGAGAACCACTGATCTAGTTTGTTAACTACCAGTCACGAGTTGGGTCGCGATAGTCTGTCATTTTTAAAAAGTGGGTCCCCAGAAAAAAAGTTTGAGAAACACTGGTCTAGTGTTATCCAATTGCGTGCAGTGACATTTTCAAATGCATGCTTGGTGCCTCCACTCGAGTTGGGCCATTACATTATTCGTGGCCAGACCCTTAATCTTTCTAGGTTACCAGGGTCTGGATTTTCCAGGCTAGATATTTGGTCAGATATCCTGATAATCCTGACTCAAGTTAGACACTGTAATGTTGTTCATCTCCTGAGGCCATGATGGGTTTGTAGGTATACATAGGCAGAGCTCTGTGATGTCTCCATGTCTTAATTCAGATAAGGTAAGTCATGAGTCAGCAAGGTAGACCTGCGTGGCTCACCTGTAATTACTCTCCAGTCTTGTGTGCAGTCTTTGTCTTTGTATGCACTTACATTGGATCATGAACTAAGTTTCGTTTCGTTTTGTTTGTCTTCAGCACTAAAAACTGGAACACGCCGCTGATCTTCGACCTGAAAGAGGGAACTGTAAGTCTAATCGTACAGACAGAGAGGTGAGCACATGTCCACACACCATACCTGTCCATCACCCCTGACCATCACCATGACTTTTTCTTTTGGTTATTTCTGCTCTTGTTCTTTGCTCTCACCCCTCTCTCTCTCTCTTGTTACTCTCTGAAACTAGACCAGCACTTTTTACTGGTGTACGTGTAGAATTACACATAATATAATGGAGATTAGACACAATAGAATGGACATTAGACACAATAAAATGGACACTTTCCATTTTCACTTTTTTAATGGCCTTCATAAATTACAGACAAACAATGCATTCATGCAGTGACAAGTATTCACAGTCATGAACATTTCCAAACCTCCAGCAAAACAGGACGTTTAGCTGATGCTTGTTTTGTTCCATCTTCTCACTGAGTCGTTTAAATAGGATGTTTTGTACAGGGAGAGCTGATGATTGCGTTGTGTCACTAAGCTGATGCTTGCGTCGTTCCATCTTCTCACTGAGTCGTTTAGATAGGACGTTTAGCTGATGCTTGCGCTGTTCCATCTTCTCACTGAGTCGTTTAGATAGGACGTTTAGCTGATGCTTGCGCTGTTCCATCTTCTCACTGAGTCGTTTAAATAGGACATTTAGTTGATGCTTGCGTTGTTCCATCTTCTCACTGAGTCCTTTAAATAGGACCTATAGTTGATGCTTGCGTTGTTCCATCTTCTCACTGAGTATGCCCTCGTGTCTGTTCTCCTCTCCACTCCGCTGTTGTGTCTGTTGGCCCCTTTCTTTCTGCCCATATGCAGGCCTACCCACTGCTCATTCACCCAACTGAGCCCTGTCTCCAGGCCAGCTCCCAACAGAACTCTGAGCAGGAGCCTAATTAGCGTATGGAAAAGGGACGGTCGTTTGTCACAGGCCCTAATGGTTTTCTGTTTGGGAGGATTTTTGTCCATAAATCCAGAAGAATTGCTGGCCTGCTGCGACTGTTGCCGCCTGGTTCTTTTCCTGCGTGGACAGAAATGATCATTGTGTCATTTTTTTTTTTTAAGTCTTTTATTTTTTTTCACCCATGAGGCAACAGGTCAGGGTATAATTCAAGGTTCTCTGTTTTTCGTCGCAAAGTGTCACCACTTTTACTAAAACCTCAACTCGAGTTTCAAGAGGGTATTCATGGAAATGTAGCTGTGCAGTTATGTCTCAGTGTATTGTCTTTAATGGTTAGTCACTTCACCGAAAGGCTGTTTCAACAAGGACAGACAACAAACATGAAGTACATGAACAATTAAGAAAGCGAATCCATGGTGCTTATTAATATAATCTATTTGCTCCACTCTAGATTAAGTCAATTTCAGTGAACAATAGTGTAACATGCAGATGTGTCTTTTAGTGAGGGTGAACAATAGTTCTGTTTTCACCTCAAATTTTGACAAGGTTATTATCGTCAACTAGTTACTAGAAAAACCTTGACGACAACTTCAGTTTTTCACACATATTACAATAGTACCGACCCCCCAGCATACCATTATTATATACTAGTGTTCCTGCGGACATATGCGTATCTCATTTATTGTGTTATTATTATTTATTGTCTTATGTATTGTGTGTGGCATCCTTTTAACCCCGTCTTAAATGTTTCCTTTTTTTAACTTCCTTAACTCTGTCTTTTATCTTCCTTCTAAAGTCTTTTTTGCATCACCAAATCAAATTTCTGTGTACTCTGTACATTTGGCCAGTAAAGCGATCTTGTACCCTGTATCCTGTATGAAAATTGCTCAAGCATCCATATTCAGATAGATGTCTGGGTTTGTTGATCCAAATGATTGTTTTTTTTTTTTTTTCTCCTGTTTTCCAGACATTTCTTGCTGGTGGATGGAGGAGGGGTGTACGTATACTCGTATGAGGGTCGTCTGGTCTCCTCTCCCAAGTTCCCAGGAATGCGAACGGACATTCTGAACGCCCAGTCTGTCTCCATCAGCAACGACACGATCGCCATCCGAGACAAAGCAGATGAGAAGTGTAAGAGTCCGGTGGTTCAGTGGCGTAGTGTCCTTTAATGTGTAGTGTCCTTTAATGTGTAGTGTTTTTCTGTAGTGTCCTTTAATATGTAGTGTTCTTCTGTAGTGTCCTTTAATATGTAGTGTTCTTCTGTAGTGTCCTTTAATGTGTAGTGTCCTTTAATGTGTAGAGTTCTTCTGTAGTGTCCTTTAATGTGTAGTGTTCTTCTGTAGTGTCCTTTAATGTGTAGAGTTCTTCTGTAGTGTCCTTTAATGTGTAGTGTCCTTTAATGTGTAGTGTTCTTCTGTAGTGTCCTTTAATGTGTAGTGTTCTTCTGTAGTGTCCTTTAATGTGTGTCCTTTAGTGTCCTTTCTTCTGTAGTGTCCTTTAATATAGAGTTCTTCTGTAGTGTCCTTTTAATGTGTAGTGTTCTTCTGTCCTTTAATGTGTGTCCTTTAATGTGTAGTGTCCTTCTGTAGTGTCCTTTAATGTGTAGTGTTCTTCTGTAGTGTCCTTTAATGTGTTAGTGTCCTTTAATGTGTAGAGAGTTCTTTAATGTAGTGTTCTTTTGTCCTTTAATGTGTAGTGTTCTAGTGTTCTTCTGTAGTGTCCTTTAATGTGTAGTGTTCTTCTGTAGTGTCCTTTAATATGTAGAGTTCTTCTGTAGTGTCCTTTAATATGTAGAGTTCTTCTGTAGTGTCCTTTAATGTGTAGTGTTCTTCTGTAGTGTCCTTTAATGTGTAGTGTCCTTTAATATGTAGAGTTCTTCTGTAGTGTCCTTTAATGTGTAGTGTTCTTCTGCAGTGTCCTTTAATATGTAGTGTTCTTCTGTATGTAGTATCCTTTTAATATGTAGTGTTCTTCTGTAGTGTCCTTTAATGTGTAGAGTGTTCTTCTGTAGTGTCCTTTAATGTGTAGTGTTCTTCTGTAGTGTCCTTTAATGTGTAGTGTCCTTTAATGTGTAGAGTTCTTCTGTAGTGTCCTTTAATATGTATAGTTCTTCTGTAGTGTCCTTTAATGTGTAGTGTTCTTCTGTAGTGTCCTTTAATATGTAGTGTCCTTTAATGTGTAGTGTCCTTTAATATGTAGTGTCCTTTAATGTGTAGTGTTCTTCTGTAGTGTCCTTTAATATGTAGAGTTCTTCTGTAGTGTCCTTTAATATGTAGAGTTCTTCTGTAGTGTCCTTTTAATGTGTAGTGTCCTTTAATATGTAGTGTTCTTCTGTAGTGTCCTTTAATATGTAGTGTCCTTTAATGTGTAGTGTCCTTTAATATGTAGTGTCCTTTAATGTGTAGTGTTCTTCTGTAGTGTCCTTTAATGTGTAGTGTTCTTCTGTAGTGTCCTTTTAATGTGTAGTGTCCTTTAATATGTAGAGTTCTTCTGTAGTGTCCTTTAATGTGTAGTGTTCTTCTGTAGTGTCCTTTAATGTGTAGTGTTCTTCTGTAGTGTCCTTTAATGTGTAGTGTCCTTTAATATGTAGAGTTCTTCTGTAGTGTCCTTTAATGTGTAGTGTTCTTCTGTAGTGTCCTTTAATGTGTAGTGTTCTTCTGTAGTGTCCTTTAATGTGTAGTGTTCTTTTGTAGTGTCCTTTAATGTGTAGTGTCCTTTAATGTGTAGTGTTCTTCTGTAGTGTCCTTTAATGTGTAGTGTTCTTCTGTAGTGTCCTTTAATGTGTAGTGTCCTTTAATGTGTAGAGTTCTTCTGTAGTGTCCTTTTAATGTGTAGTGTTCTTCTGTAGTGTCCTTTAATGTGTAGTGTTCTTTAATATGTAGAGTTCTTCTGTAGTGTCCTTTAATGTGTAGAGTTCTTCTGTAGTGTCCTTTTAATGTGTAGTGTCCTTTAATGTGTAGAGTTCTTCTGTAGTGTCCTTTAATGTGTAGTGTTCTTCTGTAGTGTCCTTTAATGTGTAGTGTCCTTTAATGTGTATTATCACCCGGAGAGAAGAAATACTCTTTTCTGATTGGCTGGTGGGGTGGCTATTAATTCTGAATAACAGGACAGTAACATAACATTGTTTTCTTTTTAAATAATCACTTTAAATGAATCCGTTCAGTCAACAAATCAAATGAATGAATTTTCTTGTGCAACTGTATTTCTCCTCAGTGATCTACTTGTTTGATGCTCAGACAGGGAAACCCCTGGGAGATGGCAAGACTTTAACCCACAAGGTAAGCTGGCCTTTAACTCACAAGGTAAACTGGGCTTAGGTAAACTGTGCTTTAACTCACAAGGTAAACTGGGCTTAGGTAAACTGGGCTTTAACCCACAAGGTAAACTGGGCTTAGGTAAACTGTGCTTTAACCTACAAGGTAAGCTGGGTTTAGGTAAACTGTGCTTTAACCTACAAGCTGGGTTTAGGTAAACTGTGCTTTAACCCACAAGGTAAGCTGGGCTTTAACCCACAAGGTAAGCTGGGTTTAGGTAAACTGGGCTTTAACCCACAAGGTAAGCTGGGCTTAGTTAAACTGTGCTTTAACCCACAAGGTAACATTTAGGTAAACTGGGCTAGGTAAACTGTGCTTTAACCCACAAGGTAAACTGGGCTTAGGTAAAACTGGGCTTTTAGGTAAACTGGGCTTAGGTTGGGCTTTAACCCACAAGGTAAGCTGGGCTTAGTTAAACTGTGCTTTAACCCACAAGGTAAGCTGGATTTAGGTAAACTGGGCTTAGGTAAACTGTGCTTTAACCCACAAGGTAAACTGGGCTTAGGTAAACTGGGCTTTAACTCACAAGGTAAACTGGGCTTAGGTAAACTGGGCTTTAACTCACAAGGTAAATTGGGTTTAGGTAAACTGGGCTTTAACCCACAAGGTAAGCTGGGTTTACGTAAGCTGTGGTTTAACCCACAAGGTAAGCTGAGCTTTATGTTTATCAGATAGCAAGCCTTTAACCCACAAGGTAAGCTGAGCTTTATGTTTATCAGATAGCAAGCCTTTAACCCCCAAGGTAAGCTGAGCTTCATGTTTATCAGATGGCAAGCTTTTAACCCCCAAGGTAAGCTGAGCTTCATGTTTATCAGATGGCAAGCTTTTAACCCCCAAGGTAAGCTAAGCTTGACGTTTCTGGGCGGGCTGGTTGTGCAGATGTGATGGCGGGCCTGCAGATGTTGTGTTGGCGTGCTCCTCGGTTGCTAATTTCAGCTGTGTACGCCTCGCTGCCCAGAGGAGCAGCTCATTATTCAAAGCTGTCGCTGACGCATTCGGTCCATTCTGATGGAAGCACCAAAGAATTGGGCCAAGAAGCCCTTTTTCTCAAAATGCTTACCAACAGTTTGCTCACATGTTTACTCTTCCAGTTCTATCGACTTTCCTTATTTTTTTTTCTTCTTCTTTTAAGTATCATGTAACTTGTACAATGCTGTCTGCATGAAAACCTGAACTACTGTACTTCTAAACAACCCAGTCATGTTTTCAGACACAAGTCTCTTAGTCATCTCCTTGTACTGGCTGGGTCCTTTTGTGCTGCCTAATATACAGTATCTAGTACAGAGAAGGCCTTTTGGGCAGAAAATGTAACAGCGCCCTCCGGAGGATAGGAGAGTGAGTGAAGGAGAGCAGTGTGAGGGAGAGAGAGGGGGATCAGCAGCAACTCTCGCCTGGATAGGGCCCCGCAAATACAGCGCTAAGACCAGTCGCCTCGATAGGGTCCCGCAAGTACAGTGCTAAGACCAGTGGCCAGGATACAGTCCCGCAAGTACAGCACTAAGACCTGGGAGAGGCTCGGAGACAGCCAGCTGGCTTTGTGCATGCCCACACACACACACACACACACACTCACACTCACACTGTAACACATGGAAAATGTACACACATAAATATACATATACACAAGTAAAAACACACACTCACACAAATGCATGTTTACATATGCTAAAATGTACACAGGTGCGTCATGCAGTAAATGCTGTCGTGCTCCCACTATATTAGCCGTGTTCTGCAGCCTTTTCATGTAAATGTGTGTGTTTTTGGACACTGCCTATACGCTCAAGTCAGTAGAGCAGTTTTAGCTTTCTGCTTACACGTCTTTTACCGCAAGCACCAATTAGTCTCCCCGACTGCTCCTTCCCCAAAGCTGTATCATATCCTGTTTACAGGAATATCTGTGAGGACAAAAGAAACCACTTTATATTTCCTCCACGCATGGATGTGTAGACTCAGTGACACACACACACACACACACACGGCCACTCGCATGCTGTCTGCTATGGCTGGCGTTCTCTGTTACTTGCTCAAGTGAAGATTTCTTCTCTCACGTTAATGTATAGAGCTAAATTTGTCTCTGTATTTGTATATGCGCAGAGGGGGATCCACAAATATTTCTTGATTTGCATGTGTGTTTTGATATCTACAAACAAAAAAATCATATTTGTAACTCGTATATTGATTTTTACAAATATAGATGTGCATTTGTAAACAAAATGCCATTTGTAAAACCGAAAATTTCATTTGTGAAATGTGATTCTGCATTTGTGGATCACCAGCACACACATTCTTCCCTTTTCAAAGTTACGTGTTTTTGAGACGTTCTTCGCATGAAAGTCACACAAATCCACACGTAAAAAAAACATATTTGTAACTTGTAAATTGGTTTTCACAATGTAGATGTGTATTTGTAAATGAAATGGCATTTGTAAAACTGAAAATTGCCTTTGTGAAATTTAATTTTGCATTTGTGAATCACCAGCACACACAGTTTTCGTTTTCGCATTTGTGTATTCAGTACACGTGTTTATGAGACAATCTTTGCGGCAGAGGAGCCACCCACAGATCCGCAAATAGCCTACCTCTAATTCACCTGCTGACAGACTTTCTAATCCAGTAGATTGCAGTGTTGTTCTATGGGACTCATAACATACAGAGCTAGCGAACCTAGTTCTTACAGTAAATCTAACAAGTTATGCCTTTAAAAGCACTGGCTCAGGGTTAAGAGGCCACCAAATCCATTTACTTTATTAATTTATTTATTCAGCGGACGCTTTCATCTGAGGCTGCGATGCACATTGTCATTACTGGGTGTGTGTGCGTTCCCTCGGAGTCAAACGGAGTCTCTTGTTTATTGACTGAATCATACCTGATTATATCACCAGTGATGGTATTTTCAGGTTAATACCGATTGCTATAAACGTAAAGGAGTTGATTGTTTTGAAAGGCCAGAGAATACTATAGGCATGAAAAAATACAAATCCACGCAAAACTGTCAGGTCCATAACGCCAACTAAATACCATGGCATTGTTTTGCCATTATGGATGTGACAGTTTTTGCGTGGAATTGCCCAATAGTCTTTTGTGAGATTATTTCAAGCACCAATACACTGAGAAGCGTATCCAGAAAAGCAAAACTCCTACACTTTGGAAAGCCAAATGTACACATACTCATCTCTGCAGCATGAACACAGCCCTTGTGGAGCAGACAGGCCTAAGCCTGATGGTGTGCAGAGTTCCATTGGCTCCAGATCGGGCGGGAGACGAGGGCTGCTCCAGAGTGGTCGTCGGCCAGCTGGCCCCGTGGTCCTCGTTGGGACAGGGGTGAGGGACGATGGCGCGGCTTTAATCAGCTCACCTAATGCGAAGCAGGCGTCCCTGGCCCAGCCCCTCTGTTTCCCATTGCTGCAGGCATGTCCCATTAGATGCGCACTAATGAAAGCCGAGGCCCCCGAACAAATCCCCACATTAGGCTCCGCTCCGCCTGACAGGTGTGAAATCGGGACAGAAGGGGTCGGAGGGCATGGTGCTGAGTGAGCGTCGAGTGTGTGTCAGGACAGTGTGTGCCGTTCTCTCTCTCTCACACACACACACACACACACACATACAGCACATTCTGCACAGTGTAAATTACAGCTGCCTCGCTTCTGCCCAGGAAATGACACAAGAAAAATGGAGCTTGCGTTCATCAAATGAGGCTCTATGGAGTAGCTGTCCCTGCCCCGCCTGACTTATTCTATTTGATTATCAATGGAGTGTTTCTCAACGCTGGCCTTACGTGTCCTCCTCCTAGAAATCTGTCTGTGCCACTCACCAGAGCTGTCAGAGGAGCTCCAACCTCCCTTCCCCTCGTGCAGCTGCACGGAGTATAATCAGCATCATGGCTCCGTGGCCTTGGGCAGAAATCACAGGATGTTTGCGGCGTACGCCAAATCTTCAGACTGTCCATTCCTCAGCCCTCCTACACCCATTAGTCATCAGCTCTTTGCACAGATAAAGGTTTTTGGTACGTTAATATCCCCCACTCAGCAGGATTTTCTGCCCGGCCAGGAGAAAAGCTCTTTAGCCCGTGCAGATACTCTACAGTGGATTATGTGTGTGAACGCCAGTGTCGTGAACCCTTCCGACCTTCCCCTTTTGTGCACTTATATCGGTTAATTATAATGTCACGTCCTGTTCATATCAACAAGGAGCCTAAATTACTTTCTTCTTTTTTTTTTAAGTATATCTTTTGGGCTTTTTTGCCTTTATTTGGACAGGACAGTGGAGAGTGAGACAGGAAGCAAGTGGGAGAGAGAGATGGGGTGGGATCGGGAAATGACCGCAGGTCGGATTGGAACCTGGGTCCCCATGGGCACTCGGACCCGTATATGGTACGGGCGCTGTAGCCTGCGCCCCCAGGACATTACGTGTGCTTTCATTCAGGATATTGCAGGAGAATCTCACTATCCAGTGTATTTCTGCAGATGGTGCGCAGTATGAAATGTGCTGAATTGTATATTGTGCGCCCTTCTTGCTTACAGATCGAGGTGATGGAGATCGCCCTGGACCAGTGTGGCCCAGCCAACGATCGGAGGATCGCACTGATCGACAAGAACCGCGACCTTTACCTGAGCTCTGTCCGTCGCCTCGCTCGCGAACACACCATCGTCAAGATAGGTAGGTCGTCAGGCAGGTGTAAAGGCTAACAGTGGCAAGATAGGTAGCCAGCTGATCAGGAAGATGTGAAGGCTAACAGTGTGAGGATAGCTAGGAGCTAGCTGATCAAGCAGATGTATATAAGTATATATACTCTTTTGATCCCGTGAGGGAAATTTTGGTCTCTGCATTTATCCCAATCCGTGAATTAGTGAAACACACACAGCACACAGTGTACTGTACACACAGTGAGGTGAAGCACACTAATCCCGGCGCAGTGAGCTGCCTGCATCAACAGCGGCAACCTGTTCAGTCTGGGGTGTGTTTGGAAATGGACTAAAACATTTTATTTGTGCACAGCTTTGGCATTCAGTATTAAGAACCCTGTTCAGAAGAGCGTCCCTCCTCCTCACAGGTACCATGGTGAAGACGATCGCGTGGAACGACTCGGTGAACATCCTGAGCGGAGTGCAGGACAGCCAGTTCACCATATGGTACTACCCCGGCGCTGTGTTTGTGGACAAAGACCTGCTGCCAAAGACGCTTCTTCTGAAGGACGCCAGGTGAGTGATCTCTGGCTCAGTGGCAGCACCAGTAATGGCTCAGCGCGGCTCAGTTGCACATGCCTGTGCATGTCTGTGATGTACTGGTGCTTTTGGTTACACACGGCGGGGGTGCTGTATGCAAATAATATGCAGTGTGTGGAAGAGACAAGCCAGTGCCTGCGTCTGGGAACTGCATGGTGTCCTATCCTCATGGACCCTTTCAAAAGAGTTCCATTATCAGCATCATAGTTGGCCCCACAAGGCTTCCGTTTTAACATTCCATATGTTATCTTAATGCGAGGAAGTCGATTGGGAACCAAATAGAACGTTCAAGTATTGTTTTTGTTTTTATTGTTGAAAGGGTCTATAAATCTGGCAGCACTGGCAAAGCGATACTTTGTGGTGTAGGTGTCTGTGCTTTGACTGGGTCTGAAAAAAGCTCTGGATGTAGTGTTGATTTCAGTGTTATATATATTGGTTTGAGGATCTCGGCCGTTTGCACGGCCTTTGACCAACCATACCTCGGAAGCCATCCTATTAGCATACGGGTTCATCAGCTGTTTTATTCTTAAATTTCCCCTTGGGGATCAATAAAGTATTTATCTATCTATCTATCTATCTATCATTCAAAGCTTAGAGGAAAATGTGACGTCTTTAGAGTTGTGTGTGTCTGCCTCTATTTCCCTTCACTGGCTGACTGACCCTATCCTATCATGCCTTGCAGCGAGCTGAGCAGCATGCCGCACATCCTGAGCTACGTGGGCACACAGGTGACTGTGCGGCGGGTGGACGGCTCTCTGGTGTACAACGCCGTGTCGCCGTACCCCGCCATCCTCCATGAGTACGCCAGCACGGCCCGCTGGGAGGACGCCCTGCGCCTATGCCGCTTCGCCAAGGTAACGCCACGTGGGCACGCTCTGGGACCAGGCCAGGACGCAGGCTTTGGCATTCTTATGCATTTGCATTTCATCCAAAGCTTTGTACAAGTGCAGTAACGCAGTACATGTCAGGTGGAATGGCTCAGAAGCAGGAAATGAATTTTGGTATTTCTAATTCCACGAATGATGCTGTAGGGCAATTCCACGCCAAACTGTCACGTCCATAACGCCAACGAAATGCCATGGTATTTGTATGATGTGAATGATTATGTGAAAAATTTTTCATGTGAGTTCTACAACCAAGAAGAGTGAATGCTCAAATCATCATTCACATCATACCACACCATGGCATTGTGTTGGCGCTATGGACGTGACAGTTTTGCGTGGAATTGCCCTGTAGTCATCAAATCCCTAAAGTCATATATATATATGATGTAAAAATGAAAAGCCACCCAACTAGTGAGAGGATGTGAGATGGAAACATAAAGACCTTGCAAGGCAAATCCAGCCCTCACGGCAGTTGGCCTGTTCAAAGGCTTAATCAAATCCTAATGAGCTATGAACCAACTTTTGACTCTTTCTCTCCTTCAGGATTCATAGACTGGCGCCAGTTTAACTCATTGAGTGCCAAAAACGTAATATCCCATGCGTTGAGTGCCAAAAACGTAATATTTCGTTTTTAGCTTTTTCTTTGAATTACGAAACTAGACACTCTAACACACCGTATATGTGATTTTGGGAACTGTGATGAATGGAAATGAAATATATGACGATCGAAAACTCATGAAAACGCACAATCTGGACATTTTATCTGGACATTTTATCATAACTCGGTTGCCGCTTTAGGTCGAATCAGTGACGCATGCACGTCATCTCAAAACCAGGCCATTTTCGTGGGTCTATCACTAGGTGGCAGTCTCGCCAGGTCTCGCTGATCACTTCCCGGAAAGTTTACAGGCAACACTTCATATTTCATGAAAGACGTTATTATCTCCATTTCTAGAAAAAAACAGCGATTTTGATGAAAACTATCCACTGTTTAGCTTGGGATTTCTCAGGAACAGAGGCGTGTAGAAATACACGGTTTGCACCCACTGAGATCTTATAGTCTCACCTTTTAAACGAGCCATTGTATGTGTTCATAGCTATAACACAGAATATGCTGTGGCTGTACAAAAATCATCAACAATGGTCTAGATTGCTGGCACTCTAGGACAAAGCTTCCGAAAACAGCTTGGCATTCAATGAGTTAAAAGCAATTTTGCAAAATGAATAATACTTTGTTGTTGGCCTTAGTATGGAGTTAGCCACCAGGCCCTTGGCCTTGTCTCACCGCTTAGTGCTCGTCATTCGTCAGCTAGACAGAAATGAGAGGTCAACTGACAATATTAACGGAAACTTGACCTAAGGCAAAGGACAAATCATAGTAACCTGTTATAATAAACCTCATCATTTTGTTTCCTTGTGGAAAAGTTGAAAAAAAAAGAGTCAAATTTAAACAAAAGAAACAGCCCCCAAAGCACAACATTAGTTTTCCCCAAAACTGGAACATCAACTGTTATTTAGCTGAGCTCCGAAGAAAACTGACCTTTTTCCTTCCCCGAGGTAAAGAGCTGGGATGAATTGTAGAATTAGTGGGCGCTTTAATTGCTAACACATTGAGGTGCTGAATAGATGGTGATGAAGATGACTGGACCAGGGTTCACAGTATTCCCAGCCAGCGCCCCAACTTGTCCTGGGGTTGCTCCCATCGGATAAATCAGATCCGCTGTTACTCCACTGCACTCTGTGTTCCTGGCTCTATTTGACTGAGTGGGGGTCCTAGTTGGTGCATGCATAGGTTGTGTTTACCCTCCAGTACATCGTGAACTTGTCTGTTCATCTGATATTCTTTTCTGTCTGTGACCTGTAATGCATGTTTGTCTGTGTAATGTCCTGAATGTTTCTTGTGTCCTTAAAGCTGCAGTTGGCAAGTCTGACAGATTGAGGGGACAACATTTTGAATGTTTACAACTCTCATGCCCCCTCGCCCCCCCCCCCAATACCACTGAGCACCCTCTCATCGAGTTTGTACGACTGATTGACTACACCAGACTGATTGACAGTCAGATCTCACACAGCCCTGCTCTGATTAGACAAGAAGAACCGGGAGCTATGGATTTTTGCAAAGCAAATAACAGGCTCTAGGTGTGGAGGTAGGTTTTTTCTAAAACCGGCTGATTTATGTTGTTCTGTCGGAACATAGT
Organism: Alosa alosa; assembly: GCF_017589495.1. NCBI lineage: Eukaryota > Metazoa > Chordata > Actinopteri > Clupeiformes > Clupeidae > Alosa > Alosa alosa. The sequence continues at coordinate 29,301,865 of NC_063203.1, forward strand.
ATCGATTTTAGTGAATATGATCAAAAAAATCTTGCCAACTGCAGCTTTAACGGGTCCTTATGGTGAAAGTTAATGTTTGTCTCTCCATGTCAGTGGGCTCATGGCTGGCTTTCCTTTTCTCTCTCTCTCTCTCTCTCTCTCTCTCTCTCTCTCTCTCTCTCTCTCTCTCTAACTCATACACTTAACCCTTTGTTTCATATCCTCCCCCTCATCATGTTTGTCTCTGTGCGGCCTCTCTATGGTAGACCTCAGAGAAGGAGGTGAGTCCAGAAAGAGGCCTTAACACTGTCCCCGCCCGCTAACACTGCCCTGTTCCCAACCGTGTACCCGCCCCCTAACACTGTCCCCGCCCCCTAACTCTATCCCCGTCCCCTAACCTTGTCCCCGCCCCTAACATTGTCCTCGCTCCATAACACTGTTCCCGCCCCCTAACATTATCCCCGCTCCCTATCTCTGTCCCCGCCCCCCTAACATTGTCCCCGGCCCCCTAACACTGTCCCCGCCCCCTAACACTGTCCCGCCCCCTAACACTGTCCCCGCCCCCTAACACTGTCCCCGCCCCCTAACACTGTCCCCAACCCTAACACTGTCCCCGCCCCCCTAACACTGTCCCCGCCCCTAACACTGTCCCCCCCCCTAACACTGTCCCCGCCCCCTAACACTGTCCCCTGTTGGAAATCCCAAACATTACTGACAGTGGTCACCTTACTAGACAGCTGACGTCACAAGATGGTCCCTTGCTGATCAATTCTAGTAACACAAACCAAAGAACAAACTCTTGAAAACCAAAGAGTATTTGTGGTCACTTTCTAACTGTAGCCTAATTAAAGGTTCTAGTTTTTGGTGGGGAGAGCTTCACACAGGCTGGAGGAAGAACAGGATGACCAAGAATTGAGATGGGGCGGGGACAATCATGGGACAGTGTTAAGGGACAGTGTTGGATGGGACAGTGTTAGGGTTGGGGACATTTCCAACATTACCCAACACTGTCCCCAACCCTAACACTGTCCCCCCCCCTAACACTGTCCCCGCCCTAACACTGTCCCCAACCCCTAACACTGTCCCCGCCCCCTAACACTGTCCCCGCCCCCTAACACTGTCCCGCCCCCATCTCAATTCTTGGTCATCCTGTTCTTCCTCCGCGCCGTGTGAAGCTACCAAAAACTAGAACCTTTAATTAGGCTACAGTTAGAAAGTGACCACAAATACTCTTTGGTTTTCAAGAGTTTGTTCTTTGGTTTGTGTTACTAGAATTGATCAGCAAGGGACCATCTTGTGACGTCAGCTGTCTAGTAAGGTGACCACTGTCAGTAATGTTTGGGATTTCCAACAGCAGAACTTAAGTTTCTCCTGTTGCCAAATATCAGAAGGCATTTATTAGCCATGATGATTGAGAGATGCTTAAAACACGAGCAACTCGGGTACCTAATGCCTTTAGAACTGGTTTTCAGAGCACAGTAGGGTTGACCTCTAAGGTTCTGGAGGAATGTCATGTTAGCTAGCTAATACTCTAAAGCACTGTAGATGCATTATAGTTAAACACCAAGCCTACCAGTCAGAAACAGCTCATTTAACAGACAAGGAGATGCACGGCCTAAACCATCCACGGCTAAGTATGCATCAGTGTATGTTTAATGGTAATTGTACTGGTAATGGTACATCATTTTGTTCCTTCAAACGTTCCACATAGTCGTAATGTGGCTGAGGGTCGGTGATCTCGCTCTAAACCAGTAAACCAACTTTGCAGAGTCACATACGATCCCTCTGTGCCGTGTCCTCTGGCCCGTTGGTCCTCTGTGGCGTTTTCGTATGGCCCGTTGATCCTCCCTGCCGTTCCCCTCTGGCCCGTTGGTCCTCTCCACAAATGCTGTTGTTGTTTTTCGCGGGCGGGTTTATGGGGCGTAATGAGAGATCCTGAGGCACTTTAGCAAACCAGTGACTAAGCTCTCCCAAACAAGAGTGCTTTTAACGCTCCTTAAATGTGTTTCTATCGAGCCAGCGTGACACCATTTACCGTACGCCACAGTGGCCATTACCCCTAACCGCGGCAGCCCAGGCTGAGTAATCCGCCATGCCTCGAGCCTGAGGGACACACGGCGGTGTGTGTGTGTGTGTTTGTGTGTGTGTGCGCCTCGAGCCTGAGGGACACACGGCGCGGCGCGCTTTATGATGCCCTGACCACAGTCCAGCAGGGAGGCTGGCAGGAAACTCTGAGGGGGCAGCAGAGGCAGTCACGGGGGAAGTACCCCGCTTCAGGAGAACCATCACACACACATGTACACAACTCTACACACACACACACACACAAATAAACACACTCTAATTAATGGACAAACATGTTGTGCACCCATTTGTGCATGCAAACACACACACACACACACTGAACGGTTTAACTTTTAAGAGCTGTTGATCATAATGTATCGTGTCATAAAATGTAATAACTTCAAAATCTATTAATCATCAGTAGCCATAAATAATAATTGTAGGCCTACTACATATAAATCAGCTCAAATCATTAAAATGTAAAAATGGTAAAAGTTGTAGTTCAAACCCTTTAGCAGTGGTGGACGCGAAGCGGAGCTGAGTGGGGTTAGGGGGTGAGGTGAGGGTGCTAAGTGGGGTTAGGGGGGTGAGGGTGCTGAGTGGGGTTAGGGGGGTGAGGGTGCTGAGTGGGGTTAGGGGGGTGAGGGTGCTGAGTGGGGTTAGGGGGGTGAGGTGCTGAGCTGGGGGTTAGGGGGGTGAGGTGAGGGTGCTGAGTGGGGTTAGGGGGGTCAGGGTGCTGAGCGGGGTTACAGGGGTGAGGTGCTGCAAGGGCAGCTTTTATTGACTATGATGGCAGTCGAGTTCCCGTTTGTGGTTCACGTGACTTTACGAGCCTCCCTGCTAATCAGGAGAGCTGTTATGAGTGAGCCTGGTGGGGTGTTGCATGGGAGCCGCTGCTAGGCTCCTCTGGCCCGGAGGGAGGGAGACGTTCTCCCAAATGACGCTCACGCCTCGTCATGCGTCCCTCTGCCAGTGTCCACTAAGAGATCTTACGGTAAGGGTGTGGCTTTCGAGGGGGCCCTTCACGGAAGTCAGCTGGTCACTTTGGCACACATGTGGTCCTCGCAGGCTTTTGGGCATCTACAGTATGCTGACAAAAACCCCCCTTATGTTCAACAAGCAGCGATTCTTTCACTGGAGTCAAGCATCCTGTTCCTACCCCACACCCCAACCCTCCCTCCCACCCACACACACACACACCGCCCGGTCCCTATCCCACTACACTCTTTCACCATACCATGCCATGAGTCACCCTGTCCAACTTTCAGCCTTAAAGGAACATAACAACTTTTGGGGAAACTAGCATATTTGCCATCTTCACTGAGTCACTTCACTGAGTTACACTTCCATAATTCACTGGACGTGGGTTATACCAGTAAGCCTGTAGCTAGCCAGTAGCTAAAAACTGGTATAACCCACTTTTAGTGAGTTATGCTAAGCTAGGCTAATGGTGTCAGACTGGGTTATTGTACACACAGAGAAGAGGGGGGCATTTATCCTCCTATCTGACACTGTTGTCTCATCCTGCTCCCATCAGTCAGAAACGCCAGATATTGCTCTGCATCTGTGCGCATGGCCTGTCTGTCTGTCTGTCTGTGTGTGTGTCTGTCTGCAATGCCTGAGGGAGTTTGCTTGCATGCTTCTAGCCTGGTCTTGCCCTCCTGTGAATGGAATTTCTGGGATCACTGCAGTACCGTATTGCAAACCACAATTGGATTAAGGGTTGTCCGGATTCGGCACAGTTGGATTAGGGTTCGTCCGGATTCGGCACAGTTTATAATAAAATGTAAAACCATTGCGTCGGCCGTTAACTAGACGACACTCGCAACATTCTTCCAGTGGAAAAAACAGACACTTTTTCTACTGTAGTGCATAAGATTATCTGTTATTTAAGAACATGGACACTTTCTTTTTTGGGGGCTTTTTATGCCTTTAATGCGACAGGATAGTGGAGAATGACAGGAAGTGAGTGGTGGGATCCGGAAAGGACCACGGGGCGGGAATCGAACCCGGGTCGCCGGCATACGGTGCAGAAGCCCCAGCCAGTTGCGCCACAGCCGGGGCCAAGAACATGGACACTTTTTCTACTGTAGTGCATATGATTATTTGTTATTTAAAGCAACACCAAAGAGTTTTTTCTACCTTAAAATAATGTTTCCAAAATCGTTTCAGTGGTTCATCAACTCGTAACAGGGTGAACGGCACTTCTGCATTCACTTCGCGGCCCTCTATCGGCTATAACCGCACTATGTAAGTTTGCCAGATCGGGTAGCGGATCTGTAGTTCGATGGAATGACACATAAGAAACTACAAATTTGACTTGCATCTGATGTCGCAATACATCGTACTTTCATTAAATCATGCCACATATTCTACCTTGTCTGTGGACATTGTTATTTCCAAAGCCAGTGCTGGATAAACAAATAGTGCGTGCGACAGAGGAAAAGTTATTTGGTGTTCGTTTAAGAACATGGACACTTTCTACTGTAGTGCATTTGGTTATTTGTTATTTGTCGTTTAGCTGATGCTTTATCCAGAGTGACTTATAGTGAATGAGCTACACGGGCAGCCCCTGGAGCAACTCAGGGTTAAGGTGCGGCAGCCCCCTGGGATCAAACACACACTTTTCAGGTGTTCCATTTGACCACTGGACCACCCCTAACTGCCCTAAGCCAGTTGCCTCAACTCACTGATTGACCAGACATAAAACCCTGGCATCAGTGTTTGGGTTTCCAGGCTGTCAGCACGTCTGGGCAGCAGAACCTGAGCAGAGACAGAGACGAGCTGCGCCAGCCAGGCTTCTGTTCTGCGCCTCTATGCAGAGACAGAGACGAGCTGCGCCAGCCAGGCTTCTGTTCTGCGCCTCTATGCAGAGAGGTCAAGCAGACCCGCTTACTGGGAATTTACACCGCGAGCAGGACATAAGCAACCATTTTCACTGCCTCTGCTCTAACGTGACATAACAATGTGCTCATCCATGTGTTCATCCATGTGTCTTCCCGTGCTCTAGAGCTAGAAGTGAAGCTGAAAGAGACACGTTTCTATTTCTTTTAACGACCAGGATATACGCGCGTAAAGTGCTACTCATGTAAATTGATACACTGATTCTAATGGAATTCTATCGCTAACAATAGACATACGTCAGACGGGCCACTGGAAAAAGCTTCCAAATGTCTCTGGTGTAAATTCCCAGTTAGACTCTGGGGTTGTGGGCTGCACTCTGACCAGTGTCTCTCCTTGCAGGACCAGACCCTCTGGGCATGTCTCGCCGGCATGGCTGTGACCAGCAGAGAGCTCACGACCGCGGAGGTGGCCTACGCAGCTATCGGAGAGGTGAGTGTGGCTCAGCCTGCCTAACCTGCACACACACACACACACACACCAGTTCTACAAAACACACTACACTGTGAAATCATTCTTGAGTGATTATGTCTACTCGTAATAAATCAGATTTAAGAATCCATTCTTGGTTTTCAGTTTTTGGTTTTGGGAATTGTACATCTCTCTGCTTCAGGTTGACAATGAGTAATTCTGGTATGTTTTTGGCTATGTAAATACATAGTAATTAGTGTCTCAGTGCTGTTTGTTTCCCTGTCTGTGCGCTGCAGATTGATAAGGTCCAGTACATCAACTTCATGAAGGAGCTGCCCTCCAAGGAGTCCTCGTCGGCCCACATGCTGCTCTTCTGTGGCCACCTGCAGGAGGCCGAGGCCACTCTGCTGCAGGCCGGCCTTGTCTACCAGGCCATCCAGGCCCACATCAACCTCTACAACTGGGACCGGTCAGCACACAGCAGAGCACAATGCAAATATTATAACATTTCTATAGTAGCCATATGGTAGTGTATAATATGTGATAATACTATAACATTTCTATAGTAGTCATATGGTAGAGTATAATATGTGATAATACTAAAACATTTCTATAGTAGTCATATGGTAGTGTATAATATGTGATAATACTAAAACATTTCTATAGTAGTCATATGGTAGTGTATAATATGTGATAATACTAAAACATTTCTATAGTAGTCATATGGTAGTGTATAATATGTGATAATACTATAACATTTCTATAGTAGTCATATGGTAGTGTATAATATGTGATAATACTATAACATTTCTATAGTAGTCATATGGTAGAGTATAATATGTGATTAGCATTTCTATAGTAGTCAGATGGTAGAGTATAATGTGTGATAATACTATAACATTTCTATAGTAGTCATATGGTAGAGTATAATGTGTGATAATACTATAACATTTCTATAGTAGTCATATGGTAGAGTATAATGTGTGATTAGCATTTCTATAGTAGTCATATGGTAGAGTATAATATGTGATTAGCATTTCTATAGTAGTCATATGGTAGAGTATAATGTGTGATTAGCATTTCTATAGTAGTCATATGGTAGAGTATAATGTGTGATAATGCTTCTATGATGTTCTGTCCTATGATGCCTCTATAAAAGCCTCTATAGTATTCCTATCATACAGTCTTATAGTACTTCAATAGTATGTCCCAAAATACTATAGTATTCCTATAACACAGGCTCTGTCTCATTCCGCATATTTCTATCAGCACACTGCTAATGTGCACTGACCACTTACTGCCGTAGTGGCCACTTTGGGAGGTTAGGATTGGCCCAAAAGGAACACTTTTGCCAAAAATGCCAACGTCCCAAAATACTATAGTATTTCTATAAGTGTTTTTCTAGTGAAATGCAATGGAAATTATAATATTGGAACAGGGCATTCTCAGATGATGTTCGTTTGCCTGAGATGGATCTTGCTGTTTGTTGCAGGGGAATGAGTAAAAATCAGTGTGAACATTTTAACAAAGACAGACTCTGATTCAGTGTTTGATCCCTGCTTCTGTCACACACACAGGGCCCTGGAACTAGCAGTGAAGCACAAAACTCATGTGGATACTGTTCTTGCGCACCGACAAAAGTTCCTGGAAGACTTTGGCAAGGAGGAAACAAACAAACGTTTCTTGCAATACTCAGAAGGGGTAAGCTGCTCAAAGATGTTTGTATTGCTTAAAGACAATCACAGTAAAAGCTTTCCAGACCTTGGTGCGTAGTCCCTGACATTTGTCAACGAAATTAACGCCAGATCGAAACTTATCCTTCCTTCACTGTACTTAGCAGACTGTCTAGACTTCCTGGCAGCTCTTTTGGGTGAAGCTGAGTAAATGGGTGGTGTTTTTCAGGTGGAGGTGGACTGGGAGAAGATCCAGGCGAAGATTGAGATGGAGCTTGCCAAAGAGCGCGAGAGGGCGGCCACGACCTCCGTCAGAAGCAGTGTAGCCTCCCGCCACTGAGCTTGCTCTCTTTCTGCTCTCTTAGGGGACAAGAAAGAGGCACTACCCACAACCCTTATCGCTTCTGCCGGGGCGCGTTCCTATGCTCTTGGAATGAACTTTAGGGTATTGGATAACACCTCAACGGCTATTGGTATCTCTCTATCGCTCTTGTGATTCCATCTAAAACGGTAAACCCAAAGCAGGAAACTCAGGAATCAGTTTCGGAAGTAGCGACTACAGGAGGACTGTGGGGAAGAGTTTTCATTCAGTCATAGTGAAGAACATTTCATTCATGCAGCCAGATTGTCATTTGAATGCCAAGATTGGTTTTAGCTTGATTGGTTTCAGCTCCACACACCATAGATATCTCCACAGACCAGCCCACCATAGATATCCATACAGACCAGCCCACCATAGATATTCACACAGACCAGCCCACCATAGATATCCATACAGACCAGCCCACCATAGATATTCACACAGACCAGCCCACCATAGATATCCATACAGACCAGCCCACCATAGATATTCACACAGAGCATCAGTGGTCTGGAGCCTCCCGTGCATAGTACTCATTTCTCTCGATCATTTGGACTTCCTGTGACCACTCCATCATTTGGGGAGACGCTCAGTACTGAGTCTAATGCACAGTGCACTCACATGGTCACTTTGAGATCATCACTTCCGTCCTCAACTTCCTTCTGGACACAATCCCAGCCAGTTCTCTCGGAAGGGTGAATTTTAGACCAACACTAGCTTAGTGACTGTAAACCAGTACAGTTATGATTTCCCAAAGGCAATATATCAATGTCTTATAACACCTTTCTGATTTATTCCAACTGGTGTATTTATACGTACAAGTCATTCCATTTCATTCCTTTTGAAGTTACCATTCAGATGTATGAATGTTTCCCTGACTTGAGTAAAGAAATGGCTTTCTTGTAACTGTTTCTGTTAAATGTTTGTGATGGGTTTTGTAATGTTCTTCCTTGAGCTACTCCCAAAATTCAATGTGTGTGTATATATTTTTCTATCATTCTTTGTGTGTATTTATAATCTTACATTTTATACATTTTATTTTCCTTGTACAATTTACAAGAATACATTTAATAAAAATAAATATATATGTGGAGTGCAAACCGCATTTTGTCTTTGCTGTAGAGGAATTGTGTGTGTGTCTGTGTCTGTGTGTGTGTGTGAGAGAGAGAGACACACACAGAAAGAGAGAGAGACCCACAGAGAGAGAGGGAGGGAGGGAGGGAGGGAGAGAGAGACACAGAGAGAGAGAGAGGGAGGGAGGGAGAGAGAGAGACCCACAGAGAGAGAGCGAGACACACAGAGAGAAAGAGAGGGAGGGAGGGAGAGAGACCCACAGAGAGAGAGCGAGACACACAGAAAGAGAGAGAGGGAGGGAGGGAGAGAGAGACACAGAGAGAGAGACACACACACAGAGGGAGGGAGAGAAGGATGGGTAAAAGTGTAGGTCCTGTTTGGCCAGCAGGAGGGAGATTGAGTGTCAGCACGGTTGGCACAGGCTTGGTGTTTACAAGAGACACTTGAAACAGATCACATCAGTTCTAATGTCATTCCTACCCAACCCTGGACTGCGTCCACACAGGGTGGAACATGAGCCAGGAGTACCCCATGACTGTGATCCACACAGGGTGGAACATGAGCCAGGAGTACCCCATGACTGTGATCCACACAGGGTGGAACATGAGCCAGGGAGTACCCCATGACTGTGATCCACACAGGGTGGAACATGAGCCAGGAGTACCCCATGACTGTGATCCACACAGGGTGGAACATGAGCCAGGAGTACCCCATGACTGTGATCCACACAGGGTGGAACATGAGCCAGGAGTACCCCATGACTGTGATCCACACAGGGTGGAACATGAGCCAGGAGTACCCCATGACTGTGATCCACACAGGGTGGAACATGAGCCAGGAGTACCCCATGACTGTGATCCACACAGGGTGGAACATGAGCCAGGAGTACCCCATGACTGTGATCACACAGGGTGGAACATGAGCCACCCCATGACTGGATCCACACAGGGTGGAACATGAGCCAGGAGTACCCATGACTGTGATCCACACAGGGTGGAACATGAGCCAGGAGTACCCCATGACTGTGATCCACACAGGGTGGAACATGAGCCAGGAGTACCCCATGACTGTGATCCACACAGGGTGGAACATGAGCCAGGAGTACCCCATGACTGTGATCGCAGCCTCATCAGAGCAGCACCAGGGCTCAGGGCTCGCACGCACACAAGGGCTTTGATTCTGTTTCAGCTATATGGCACGTACATGCATATAGAAATATAGTTATGGATATAGGTCAGTGTGTACATGCATATAGATATATAGTTATGGATATAGGTCAGTGTGTATATGCATATAGAAATATAGTTCTGGATATAGGTTAGTGTGTACATGCATATAGATATATAGTTATGGATATAGGTCAGTGTGTATATGCATATAGATATATAGTTCTGGATATAGGTTAGTGTGTACATGCATATAGATATATAGTTATGGATATAGGTCAGTGTTATATGCATATAGATATATAGTTATGGATATAGGTCAGTGTGTATATGCATATAGATATATAGTTATGGATATAGGTCAGTGTGTACATGCATATAGATATATAGTTATGGATATAGGTTAGTGTGTATGTGCATATAGATATATAGTTATGAATATACAGTAGGTCAGTGTGTATGTGCATATGGATATAGTTATGGGTTAGTGTGTATATGCATATAGATATAGGTCAATGTGTATGTGCATATAGATATAGTTATGGTTCAGTGTGTATGTGCTGGACATGACATGTGCACTAAGTGAGCTGTGTGTTGGTGGTGGTTAATGAGGGCCTTCACTGTAGATCACTTTGTGTGCAATATATAAATAATGAAATGTGTTGTTATGACCAGTCTGTGTATATAAGTATATATACTCTTTTGATCCCGTGAGGGAAATGTGTGCTAAAGACTTTCTCACCTTTATACTTGTCACTGTACAATGTGAAACAGTTTCTTAAATATGACCATAACACCCCCTTGCTAAATTAAAACCAGTACAAAAAAATGTGTCAATACTTCAAAAGTATGGCCCAGTTGATGAATAAGGAGATTGGCAGCAAAGGCCAAACCTAAACCCATTTTTTCTGACTACGTACGAGCTAATTGTTGTCTGAACAGCAGTTCTGAATGAGGAGTGAAACCTGATGATGCTCAGAGGTGCTGAAGAACAGGAAACAGGTTTGTTTGGCCTTGGCCAGCTCCTTCTGACACAAACAGTGTGGTTGGCATCAGGGAAGAGTTCTGGAGATGATGGGCTTGTGTTTTTGACCTGCATAGATGGTGAGGAGAGAGGAACAGTACCCTGGGGACCAGAGCTGCAGAAAGGCATGGTCAGTCATAATACGCCAGGCCTTACTAGTGATGGGAGTCTAGATACGCCAGGCCTTACTAGTGGAGTCTAGATACGCCAGGCCTTACTAGTGATGGGAGTCTAGATACACCAGGCCTTACTAGTGATGGAGTCTAGATGAGCAGCACTTTTGGGACCCTTCCTGTAAAAATGTAAGTGATTGTTCTTGGCTAATCACCTCTTCAAGATATCTTGTCACATCACCACACTGACTTCTTTATTTTTTCAAACACTTTATCAATCTAGAAGAGCCTTAGGGGTCCTTATAATGACTACGGAAATGGGAGTCTATATAAGACTAGCCATGAACCATATGAGTCAAGCCATGAAGTATGACTACATGGGAACTTTTTTGTTTTGAAAATTGTTGAAACGCACGTCGTGGGTTGCAGGTGATCATCCTGGCCTAAAAAAATAACAAAAAAATAGGATATAACCAGTCAGACATTTAAAGATAAACGACAGAGTTGTATCTGCTGATGCCAAATCACCTGATACTGAACAAGTTTCCTCCTGGACGTTGATTTATGGGCCATGCGTAACAGCATGCGTCAACTCTTTCCTTGGTCTTACATTCTTAATGGAAATTCTTTTATCGTGTCTGCCCCATGGCCCTTAATAAATCAAATTTGGGGTCTCCCCTTTAGGCTACTAAATCAGATTTGGGGTCTCCCTTACGCAATTTGCAGAACTCCAGGGTCTGTAGAGTCTCGACATGGACAAGAGTGAATTGAGAATCAACCAGCTTTAGAAGGGATATGAAACAGTTGTTGGTTCAAAATCTCGAAATCCTCACAGCTGTATATAGCAGTAGTGTGTGTGTGTGTGTGCGTGTCACGTAGGCTATCCTATCATATTAAACAGGGTACCTGTTTTCTGTTGTCATTTATTCTCCTAAATTCTTTGTAAGGACATGCATCCTGTGTCTTGCTCCATAGCCAAAGGCACAACTGCAGAATAGCCTATTGTGTATTCTCATCAGCAATGTCTTGGTCCAGTGAAAGCCCTAACAAGCACACTGATTTGGCTGTACCTGGACAGCAGTTTAACATTCTGACAGCAGGCTAACACACTCCTCACGTCTTCAATGCAAGCAGGAAAATTATGAACACGTATAATTATTTCCGAAACTATATTTTAAAATCTAGACTGGTTTATTGCTCAGAGATTATGAGATGTTAGCGCCAGGTTAGCTGTCAAAACATAACGCGATGCACTACCAGACAATTATTTTGCCTGTTAAATGGAACATTTTGGATATAGACATACAATTGTTTTAAAACTCAATGTCCTGACATTCTTTTCTGCTTGTCATAATTGCACTTATATGTTCAAATGGTGTATCCGCAGAATTCAACAACTTTAAAATAATGGGCCACAAGCAGAGTGTTCTCTTCATTTAGCTAAACTGAGTTGCGGGTGGTCCTTGTGGCACCCACGGCTCCCCTTCGCGCCTCTCCCACACCATTGTTTGGAATTCCTACTTGTAGTCTGGAAGATGCTAGCAGATTTTCATCAGAACGGTCTCTGTCCACCTCCTGCATAGTCTCCTCGTACGTTGGCAAGTATTTCACCTCATCGTACGTTGGTAGCTGAAGGACCGGCGAGGTGAAATCGGTGATGCACTGGTCTGGGAAGCGGTCGAGGAGCGAGTCCTGAGACGCCGTGGTGTGCGTGTTCAAGAGAGAGGGATCATCCGCTCCTCGGTCCTGTTGCCTCCGCGGCCTCGGACAGATAATTCGCTGGATGAAATAACCCATGGCGAAAAGCATCAAAAGGATAAGGATGCCAGACAGTTTCCGCGTAATCCAGCCAACGTTGTCTAAGAAGGTGTGCAGAGGCAGCTTGCAGCAGTCGACGGTCACATTATCGTGTGAGCAGCATCGCTGGTCCTCCCCGCACTGGACGTTTCCACAATTCCGAATTGCTTGACAGGTTAAAATCAGGCAAGCGGTCAGAAGACTCACGCACGTCCTGATGTCATGTTGCATATGAAGCATGCTGGGATTCACAGAGGGTCTCTTTTCCCGCCAGTCACTAGTGTTCGTGCAGTGGGCTGTGATTTTTCGCAGTTTTCAGTGTTGAAGTGGAATATTTCTTGCGGACAATCCCATTGGCAGTATTGCTGGTAGTTCACTTAAACCTGTGTGCCGGTGAAAGTGGCATCGGAACAGATCTCCGACTGGTGGTCCACACAGTAGCCCAGTGCAGAGTGGTGATCCCTCGAGCCGCTCACTGGCAAACCCAAGCCATTCTTACATCATCACAGGGAAAGAGCTTCAAAAGACCGCAGGAGAAATTTGACCAGACTCACTTTATCAATACTGGAGTTAGACGCAGAAGGGCCAAAATGCAGTGTCTAGGGCAAAATCAGGTGCCCACAACATATTGTTTTCATAAAACGCAGTGGCTTGGTTTCTTAGAAAAATAATGACATCTGATCAATGAGGTCGATTGGCGTAAAAATAGACTGAGTAAGATAATTACCCAATGAAAAATTAATGGCCCTTTTACTGTGGGTTTCAATGGGCCCTTAAGTGCGTCAGCAATCATATCACTTCTAGTGGACCCAAGAGAACCTAGACAATGCTGGCCACACGCTCAGAAACATGCATCCCACTTTGGGCTTGATACTGACCGTCTGTATTTGTCAGTTTGTCTACTTGTAATTTTATAGCCATTTTGATTGGCATGGACTGGGACAAGATATGTCTACTGGACTGAAAATGATCCTCCGCACTCCGTGGGCCTGATATCATCAAGGGGCAGTAGGCCTACACCACTATGTTAGCCTGCTTAAACTCCATTTGTTTAGTTATACACAACATTATTCGTTTCGTTTGCTCATATCATAACTATAGATCCATTGATATGTGTTAGAGCTGTGCTCTGGTGAAGTAACACTGAAATGCATAGGCTACGTGGGTTCAGCCATAACGTTTACTCACATCTGGATTCAGTCAAGCTGCAACCTGTGGAGAAATTATGAAATTACTGCTTCAGCTATAAACACTTAAGCGTATTCAGATAGGCTATATGTGGCAGTCGGCCTGCTCCAAGTCTGACACTATTTACTTTTTATCGGTAATATTAGGGCATATTAAGTAACTTACATTTCGTTCTTTTGTGATGGGCCTATATATGCGTTTGGTTTTTTAACAGACCTCTGGTCTTCTGTTGAAAGCAATCTCCTCCGCGCTGTTTGGCCTTTTGCCATTATTCCCAGTTTCTCCTTAACATATTTGAAAAACTCGGATTTAGTCGATATTCGCTTAACATGAGTAGGGTAATGCACAATATGCCCAATTCAATTACCAAGACATTATGCTGTAAAATACAGCGAGGGCAGACCAGCACACTGCGCTTAATTTATTTAATTTATGCAGTATCGCGTTTCTCCCTGCAATTTTTCTCAATTATGGAAACGCGATACACGCAGCATTATGCTGTAATGCCAGAAACAAATACTCAGAATAACATGTGTCGTTCTACTGGTCTTTTGATTGAAGCATTTTTTGGTAACAGGAGGATCAACACATCGCCTTCTCATTGTGTGTGTGTGTGTGTGTGTTTTCTCTGTTTTAATGTCATAATTTTTTTTATCAAATTGTTAAGTTCAATGTTTTGTTTAATTCCATGTAAAAAAATGAAAAGTAGGCTATGCTATTTATATGTCACAAAATCACTGTAATTTGAAGGGTGATTTCTCACCGACAGAATGATGCAAAGTAATCCCACCTGTGTGACCAGATGAGAACATAGTCTATTTGCCACAGACCCCGGAGGAAGGGAGCGCGAGAGAGGAAGAGAAGATAAACGGTCATTTTGTGGAAAAGGATGCATCACAGACTCGCGATTGGTGCCATTTCAGCAGCAGTAATGACTACGAGTCCCCTAGGATCCATCCAGTGCAATCAAAGTCTTATAGGCGAGCGCTCTGCAGGGCTCCCCTGTCGCTAATCCAGACGAGGCCTGTCTCCATGCTAACTAACGGGGGCATAACTCAACCACAGCATCCTCTCAAGCTGCTTGCACATGTTCTGTACAGGCTAGCCGAACTATGTGTGGTTGAACTATACCGTCCCACACTAAAATTGACTTAAACCCGTTAAAAAAAAGTCTCCACGTGGTATTTAAAAAGGAACCTTAAAATAAACTAAAGCTAAAAAATATTAATAATTCATAATAGAAATATTATAACCAAAATGGTTCCAAATGGAACGTTTCTGATAGGTTCTTGATAGAGAATCCTACAGGTTGCCACGGGCCAGTTCAGTCAGTCTTGTTTGCCCTTTGAATGTGGACGTAGTGGATCTGTTCTGCTACACGCGCAGTCTTTTCCCGAAGAAGTCATGCGCAACAGGTTCGGTCATGCCAAAGAACAGATGTTCACACTCAGAATTCATTATGAAATGCCTTAGGCTATTTATGTCTTTGAGGGGGGAAAACATAATTGCCCTATAGCCCGCTGGGAACGACTCTTTGTGTGTGAGAGATTAAATGACTGTTACTAAATAGAGCTGTACAGGAATGGTCAGTGTCCTGGCTATCGCATGTGCATTGTTATTAAACTGAAGCATGTGCGGGGATTGATGAATATCATCTGTAATGCTCCACAACCCTCTTCAGTCTGCTCTTGCGCTTAATGTAAAATGGACTCCACTGCACTTCTCATCCTAATCCTCAGATGTGGAACAGCATCAACACATGTCAGTTTCCCATTACAAGAGACTAGTGGACGAAGGCCACTGACTCCACAGCAAACATGGGGTGGCTCCATGGCAGAATTCTGACCGCACTTTGCTTTCTCTCTCTCTCAAATTCAAATTCAAAATGCTTTATTGGTATGACAAGGTCAGTTGCTTTACCAAAGCAGTTATTATATAATATAATTCAATAAATCTGAATCTCTCTCTCTCTCTCTCTCTCTCTCTCTCTCTCTCTGAAGCCCATCTTGTGGCTGTGTGAGTGGTCTCTCTCCAAAGCCCATCTTGTGGTTGTGTGAGTGGTCAGGACCGGAGCACGCTAGGCAGAGCAGGGGCAGGTCATTGGTGTGGAAGGGGAGTCGGTCTGCATCACACAAATCCCATCTGCACCCATGCTAATAGAAAACAGCTTGTGCTGAGCCGCACTGTGTACAGAGTAAATCACACACACTTCAAAAAGCAAAACACACACACACACACACGCACACACAAGGTAATGATAAAATAAAAGTCTCCGGCACTAGTTATTTCACACCCACATACTTCCTCTCCTCTCATCGTGGAGGAGGCTGCCTCTGACTGTACTCTGCTCTTATCGTGGTGGAGGCTGCCTCTGACTGCATTCTGCTCTTATCGTGGTGGAGGCTGCCTCTGACTGCACCCTGTGCTGCGTTGTGCTGCTGGTCTCTTGGCCAGATCGTTGGTCAGCACTTTGAGTTGCTTTAGAGAGGAAAAGGGATAAACTCCCCCGTTTTTGCCTTCCTCAGCACAGCCAGTCATGCATCCTGTGTGTGTGTGTATGCACCTACACACACTTTTATACCAAGTGATATGATCAAGGTGGAGAGTCCAGAAGAGGTCAGGAAGTTTGGAGAGTACTGTAAGGCTGTGGTTACTGCAGAGAAGCGTGCAGCTCATAGCAACAGAGAGCTGTGCCTAAACCCCTCTCTGACATAAGGACTTGTGGGACGGTGTCTACAGTGGAGATGTGTGACTACTACTGATAGAGACTGATGTGTGGGACGATTCTACGATAGTAGCAAGCAAAGATCTTAGAGCTTTTTGGTAGCAAGTAAGAGGCAGTGGATGAACAGGACAGCAGTACAGGGTGGATACACTGAACAGGTGTTTTGAGTTTAACGGCAGCTTATTGTTTTCTACACTCACCTCATTCACTTGATTGCCACCTTTGCTCTTGACTGACGGCTGTGCTAAGCCTGCTGTTGTAGGAGGACGTGTATATGATGGGATGGTGATGTGACAGATCGGTGAAAATGAACTTCCCCATGGGGACAATTAACTAACTAACCAACTAACTAACTAATTAACTAACTAACTTCCCCATGGGAACAGTTAACTAACTAACCAACTAACTAACTAATTAACTAACTAACTTCCCCATTGGAACAGTTAACTAACTAACCAAATGAACTTCCCCAGTTGGACAATTAACTAACAAACCAACTAACTAATTAACTAACTAACTTCCCCATGGGAACACTTAACTAACTAACCAAATGAACTTCCCCATGGGAACAATTAACTAACTAGCCAAATTAAATTCCCCATGGGGACAATTACCTAACTAACTAACTAACTAGCTAACTTCCCCATGGGGACAATGACCTACTAACCAACCAACTAACTAACTATTTAACCAACTTCCCCATGGGGGCAATGAACTAACTAACTAACTAACTAACTTCCCCATGGGAACAATTAACTAACTAAAAGTTTGCCATGTTAAGGTCTTTGGTAAATATCAAATCCCAAAATCAGAAAAAATACACAGCAAAGTAAAAAAATACACAGTTCAGAAAAATGGACAACAGAACATACTCCATTAAAGGGAAATAATTCACTATCCGACTTCTCCAGTTATTTTAACAGTATCTTTCCTCTATGTCATTCATTATAGATGTCATCAACACACTAGTGTGTGAAGAATGGATGGTAGACCAGGTTCCCATCATACAAGACTAGTAGGGTGTGTAAAACTGTCAAAGCACTTACTATAAAATATACTTGTACTATGTTTGCTCCATACAGTGATGTGCAGAAATAGTGGGTTCCCAGTGGAGGCTGTTTGAAGGGTGGGAGTTTTGTTTCCACATCAGCCCTACTGGGATGTCTTTTTTTTCTCCTGCCATATTTACTATTTACAGTTAGACACAGAAAGGTCAGGGGTTATGGAGCATGCTCAGACCAGCCAGGCATCTCTGTATGTCTACAAGTGCCCAGCATGTTGTGCCTCTGCCATATATGTCCATGTCAAATGTTGTCTGCTGATGTCACATCCTGTCCCATGGAGGCGGAATGGAGCTTACGGGAACGTTACAGGAAGTTCATCAGGGGGCTCTAATTGCCTGAGCCCTTCTGTCTGTGTTCTGTTCTCACCCACCCCACACACACACACACACCAGGGGAAACCCCCGCGCCTTAGGGAGCACTCACAGGGAAGCAGAGATTTATTTACTTCAGGGCTAGTGCTGCTGGCATGTGTGTATGTGTGTGTGTGTATGTGTGTGTTGTGTGTGTATATGTGTGTGTGTGTGTTGTGTGTGTGTATATGTGTGTGTGTGTTGTGTGTGTGTATATGTGTGTGTGTGTGTATATGTATGTGTGTGTTGTGTGTGTATATGTGTGTGTGTGTGTGTGTGTTGTGTGTGTGTATATGTGTGTGTGTGTATATGTATGTGTGTGTTGTGTGTGTGTTATGTGTGTGCGTGTGTGTTGTGTTGTGTGTGTGTGTGTGTATATGTGTGTGTGTGTGTTGTGTGTGTGTGTGTGTGTTGTGTGTGTGTATATGTGTGTGTGTGTGTGTGTGTGTGTGTGTGTGTGTGTGTGTATGTGTGTATATGTGTGTGTGTTGTGTGTGTGGGGGTAGGTTTGTGGGATGGGGAAGGGGATTGTTGTGTGGATCCCGTAACTGCAGGAGGATGCGTAGGCAGACAGGGAGGAGGCTGCATCCCAGAGTGGCTCATGGCCAGGACACACACACACACACACACACACACACACACACAAATACTCTCTGTTTCTCTCTCACACACACACAGACACACATGCATACTCACTCTCTCACACACAAAAACTCTCTCTTTCTCTCTCTCACATACACACATACACATACACATACTCACTCACTCTATCTCACACGCACACACACACAGTCTCTCTCTTTCTTTCCCTCCCTCTCTCTCTCTCTCTCCCACACACACGCACTCTCTCTCTCCCTCACACACACACACACATTCTCTCTTAGCCTCTTTGTCTCAGTTATGATGACAGTAAGTAGGTTAAGACAGAAAGAAATAACATATAAATATATTTATAAAACGTACATTTATCATGGCCCTGTATAGAGACACTGAAACGTAGACAATCATCCCTGCCTTTCTGTAGGGATGCAGGTTTGATATTCATGTCCGTTAACCGTCCGGGCACAAATGTTCTCACAAAGAGTAGTTAGCAGCAGACATCAGACGTCCGTTGGGAATGGTGTTCATTTCACCAGAACGCTCGCGCACCACTGACACTCCGTAGAACCCATTTGGCTGCGCACGGGTCATGAGACAGGAAACGTGTTTAATATGTGAAAATGCAAAACAATTCAATCACATTTTCAGTGTGGAGAAAGAGAGAGAGAGAAGGATGGAGAGAGAGAATGAGAGGAATGGAGAGAGAGAGAAGGATGGAGAGAGAGAATGAGAGGAATGGAGAGAGAGAGAAGGATGGAGAGAGAGAATGAGAGGAATGGAGAGAGAGAGATGGAGAGAGATAGAAAGAGGGATGGAGAGAGAGAAAGAGAGGGATGGAGAGAAATAGAGGGATGGAGAGAGAAAGAGAGGGATGAAGAGAGAGAGAGAGGGATGGAGAGAGAGATGGAGAGAGAGAGAAAGAGGGGTGGAGAGAGAGAGAGAGGGATGGAGAGAGAGATGGAGAGAGAGAGAAAGAGAGGAATGAAGAGAGAGATGGAGAGAGAGAGAAAGAGGGGTGGAGAGAAATAGAGGGATGGAGAGAGAAAGAGGGGTGGAGAGAAATAGAGGGATGGAGAGAGAAAGAGAGGGATGAGAGAGAGAAAGAGGGATGGAGAGAGAGAAACTGTTGATAGCATCCAGATCCCTCCTCCATACAGTGTGGCTGTGTAGGTGTAAGAAGAACACAGAACACAGAACACAGAACAACACAGAACAACACAGAACACAGAACAACACAGAACACAGAACAACACAGAACAACACAGAACACAGAACAACACAGAACACAGAACACAGAACACAGAACAACACAGAACACAGAACAACACAGAACAACACAGAACACAGAACAACACAGAACACAGAACGGCCCGTTGGACACATATATCTCCAGGCCGGCCACAAAACAGGCTTTTAGAAACAACTGTGGAAACACTTGGCCTGACGCACCCCATGGTACTCCCCAGCCCTCGCTTACACACCACGGTACACCCCGCACTCCCCAGCCCTCGGCTACAGAGACACTCCAACTCACCAACACTCATATCTCTACAACGCAACCAACACTGACATGATATATAGAACATATATCTGAATCATTTATAAAAGATAAGTATTAATCCAACACTGACATGATATATAGAACATATATCTGAATCATTTATAAAAGATAAGTATTAATCCAACACTGACATGATATATAGAACATATATCTGAATCATTTATAAAAGATAAGTATTAATCTTAAAGAATATTTTAAAGAGATACAAAAGTAACACAACCACTTCAGATTTGAGTATATAAACGTGTACAATTTCCAAAAGAGTAAAAATCCAAGACATTGTGGCAATTATGTAGCCATGTGGCAAATGTTCTCTGAATGAGAATTTGTTTTCCGAGAGCACTGTTGGAGAAGCCCTCTTCCTCTTCCTGTGTGTATTGATCTCCGCCTCTCCATTTCTAGGGTTGGGTTGTCCTTGTACCCGGAGCTCTCCCTGTAGAGTCGTACACGGATTTGATTTCTCTCTGTGGTCTTCCTCGCAGAGCTCTCTATCACGCTGTTTCATTGCCTCCAATAATCTGTGTGTGTGTGTGTGTGTGTGTGTGTGTGTGTGTGTGTGTGTGTGTGTGTGTGTGTGTGTGTGTGTGTGTGTGCATGTGTGTGTGCGCGTGTGTGCATGTGTGTGCATATGTGTGTGTGTGTCTCTGTGTCTGAGTGCGCATGCGTGAGGTGCAGAGAGAAATAGAGACAGAGGTTAATGTAATCATAGCATAGGCCTAATGCCCAAACCTTTTACAATCATACCATCATTACATGAAAAAAGCAGAATCAAATAAGACTTTTCTATAATATGCAATTGTAAACTTTGAGTAATTGCCCTGGAAGTACCTTGGACAAATTTGTGCTTGGTTACAGTTGTTTTAGATGTAGGAACATGGCCTGTGCCATGGTGTGTTCTAGGTGTAGGAACATGGCCTGTGCCATGGTGTGTTCTAGGTGTAGGTGTAGGAACATGGCCTGTGCCATGGTGTGTTCTAGGTGTAGGAACATGGCACAGTGTTTTGCATTTTGTTGTGCAGTGTGTGATGATTGATTGAAAGCGAACAGTTTTGACTACAAGTTGTGTTGTTTGAAAGCAAAATTTGCCTTTGCTGCGTGTTTTAACTGTTTTGAGAGTGTTAGAGTCTTTTGCAAGCAAAATGTGTCATTTTGGCCAGAGTGATACTTTTTAGACCTGTCAACTGTTTTGACAACGTGATGTCAGAGTTGACGCAAGCATTAAAGCGATCGAGAAAAACTGTAACCACCACACTTTAAAACTTTCCGTTTAGTATGGATACTAAGTCAGTATACACACATTCATTAAAGTTTATAAAAAGCAATCATAAAAATGTACATTACATGTACATTCATTTAGCAGATGCTTTTATCCAAAGTGACTTACAGAATTAGGAGTCACATTTAAGCTGCCGTGCAGAGGAGACCTACTACTGCACCAGTCAATACTACTAGACCATAAAGCCTCATAATGATTGGCCTAGGTCTATATATCTATTTATACAGCCATGACAGCACTCATAAAGGTTATTCTGTAGACTCTTATAGCTTTAAGTATCACAATGCATTATACAACTTCTTTAGCCTGTAGTGCAATCATTCATTAAGCTACTGCCATTATCAAGAGCTAAAATAAGTATACCATACAGCTCTAGAGCGATCTCTCCATTTTCAGTTTATTAAGGCCTGGCAAGAAATGATGATTAAGAAACACTATGCCAAGTCATTCAGAGAACAGAGCACTTACCAGCAGCAGTGGTGGAAAATGGGAATTCTCTTGGAATTGGGCTGCTTTTCTCAGTAAAGACCAACATCACAGACAGGAAGAGAAGACTAGGCTACATCACACAAAAGAGAGACTAGGCTACATCTTCACATCACACACAGAAGAGAGACTAGGCTACATCTTCACATCACACACAGAAGAGAGACTAGGCTACATCTTCACATCACACACAAAAGAGAGACTAGGCTACATCTTCACATCACACACAGGAAGAGAGACTAGGCTACATCTTCACATCACACACAGAAGAGAGACTAGGCTATATCTTCACATCACACACAAAAGAGAGACTAGGCTACATCTTCACATCACACACAGAAGAGAGACTAGGCTACATCTTCACATCACACACAAAAGAGAGACTAGGCTACATCTTCACATCACAGACAGGAAGAGAGACTAGGCTACATCTTCACATCACACACAGAAGAGAGACTAGGCTACATCTTCACATCACAGACAGGAAGAGAGACTAGGCTACATCTTCACAGCACACACAGAAGAGAGACTAGGCTACATCTTCACATCACACACAGGAAGAGAGACTAGGCTACATCTTCACATCACACACAGAAGAGAGACTAGGCTACATCTTCACATCACACACAGAAGAGAGACTAGGCTACATCTTCACATCACAGACAGGAAGAGAGACTAGGCTACATCTTCACATCACACACAGAAGAGACTAGGCTACATCTTCACATCACACACAGAAGAGAGACTAGGCTACATCTTCACAGCAACACAATCTCCACTGGTTCTGTTACACTTTCATAGCCTGCTTTATTGTAACAGAAGACTATGTATTTCTATACTTTATACATTACTAGTATGTGTGTGACCAGTGAAGCTGGAGCTACGGTGTTGTCTTGCACTCTCAGGGTATGTAACGCATGCTGATTTTTATAGCCCTTAGCCTATATCAGATGTCAATGTTGACTTATTAAGCTATTTCACTTTTTGAAGTGACACCTGCGCTAAAAGAGCGGTTTCTGTCGATCCTTCTTCTGTGTTTCGGCTCATTTCGGACTCCAGACGGAGTCGAGAGAAAACCCCCCGCGCTGCGCTTCCTCTGATAGAGGCCTTATGGCGACATCGTGAGGCAGTAGAAGGGAACTGCTCTGCTCCTAACTTTCCCGCGTTAGGTTTACGCCCCACCCATCTCAAGGCAACCGCTCTCTGCATAATCATCGAACTAGATCCCGAGAAGTCTCTTGTATCAAAGTTCTGATTCTGGTGGGCTTTTTTTTTTTTATTGAGGTGGACATTTTCTTCGAGCACCTATTCAGTTCCCTCGCATTCGCAATGCAAAACTATTGGATTCCCTTGCTTAAATACATCCTGGTATTAAAAAAAACTATTGTTCTTCCCATGTACAAAGTTTGTAAATATTACAATCGTTATTTGTGGCTGGAATTTTAAACTTTATAGCTCGACAGCGTAGGCAATGCATGCAACTCATCCAACTGTAGTGCGTAACGAGTTACTACGTTGGAGCAATGCACTAAAATGTATGGACCAGCAAAAAACGCGGTCAAATAATAGGAACTCATTGGACGAACGTTAAAGGCGGGCTGTCCTATTCCTTGAGCTACTTCTTCCCTTGTCCCCACAGTGTGCTGATCTGAACACCATATGAATGGGACTACTACCTCACTTGGTATGGTGACGCGTAGTAGTATATGTGCACATGATTAGTGTTTTCACTGACGGCATATTTAAAAGCAAAATGTGTAGACCATGTTTAGTAACATAAATTGCACGTGTGGTTGTAAGGCTACATATTTCTGCTTTAATTCTCTAGTGCCCAATCTAATTAAATAGATAGAATACCGGTTCTGCTAGGGTTTACACAAGGTATCTCCATAGGTTCATAACTGTGTTGTGACAATAGAAGTATCCCGACTTGGGAATACCCTGTAATACGATTCGGCAGTGTCAGTCCCCTCCGTGCCAACATTGTGTTAGCGTGCAGGTGTCGAGCGCAGTCGAGCGCCTTTGTTGATGCCTATGCCTGAGGAGGGGCATCTTTTTTGCAGTACATCACGGAAACAGAGCTTCGTATCGAACTATTGGCGTTGGAGGCAAATAAACACACAGACCGCGGATCATGGTAGCAGAGATGTTGAGCTTTGGAGACAACAAGCATCTAGAGGAAGGGTAAGTTATGCACTAAAGCGACTAAATTAAATATTAATGATAATAAAAGATGTAAGGGGTGCACGTTTCACACGGTTTTCACATGTGTTTCATTTGACCGAACAGTCAGATTTGAATGTTTATTGATGGATAATGTCAAGGTCTTGAGTGCAAGAGGCAAAGTTGTGACGACACCATAATGGCTTTAGACCCATTTTTTTGGTTTAAGATGTTAGTTATATGGCTGACCCACAGTGATGGATAACAACCGGTTGCCATTAAAACTCCTCGAATGTAGGCCTACTTTTTCAGCTGATCTAAAAGTCAGACAATTTAAGGTTCATATTACCCAACATTGCTCTGATACTCTGCTCAGAGAAGATTAAGTTAGCGTTGGTGCAGAGTTACATTTCCACACCAGACACCTTAGATGAGGCGTGTTATGGATTCAACTGGAGGCTGTTATTACCTTAGTTGTAACATTTTACAAACGTTGCTGTTCTTTTCGACAAAAAAGTATCAACGCCACGTGCTCCGCGGCAGTGCTTTGTTATTAACGTAGCCGTGTTGTTGTTTGCGTTGCAACATCATCGTTTCCTTCTTAGGATGTCGTTGTTGACGACAAAACAGAGTAGCCTCAGAGAACGATTGAAAGAATGAGTGTATTTCGAGTAGTAGCCTACATCATGCGTTGCAATAAACATATCAACAAACAATTTAGTTCGAGGCTTTGTTTTAGGTGGAATGTAGGTCATATATTTCCATGCCAAGTTAGCGTTACTGGGTTGCAGTTGCACCAAAGATATAGGCGAAGGTTGCAGCTCGTTATGCATGATGTTACTTTCATTATCTACAACAGTAGCCTACTGAAGCTGGCCAGACATTTTTGTTTCATCCTGCAGGGTTTAATTCTCTTTAATTTGTTTCTATTTAATATAGGCTATAAGATGGATTGATGAAGTACCAATTACTAAACGCAAAGTATCGAATAACAGCAGGGATGGCTTTGATGTAGCGCATACAATGGTTTGACCGCTGCGTTTATGCATGACTAAGGGTTTTGTGGTCTAACGCCTAACCAAATCTAAAAACTCAGAATAGAACATTTGAATGTTGAAGCTGCACCCCTTTCCTCTACTGTCATTTATTCCCTTCCGAAATAATGTTGTATTGAAATTCAAAAATGCCCAGTATAGCCTACAGTAAGCTTGATTATAACTAATTCTGCCTCACATTATTTAAGACCTCTAAACAAAGTAGGCAGTGTATGCAGATTAACATACTGATCTTGGTGAACAGTATCACTTCTTTATAGCGAATTTCACCCAAAGGTATCAAGTGAATATAGTTAATAATCCACTCATAACATAATCATAATATGTTGGTATAATCACATTATTTCCAATATCCTTATATAACCTCAGTGCTTGAGATTGTCGTGACAAAACAAAGGCTCAACTCAACAGGACAGAGTATAGCGCATAATCTATACCCATCTTATCATAATTTACAATATGTAATCGTATAAACCGTTGACAGTGTTTTATTATCAGATCACATAAAGTAGGTCATTGTGTCTAGAGATAAGGACTCTGAAGAGTCATTGCCGTGCTCCACAGATAACCACACAACTCCCCCAGACAATCACAACTCACTGTGCCCCG
>NC_063203.1:29332504-29355004 GCF_017589495.1 Alosa alosa
CACCGATCAAAATCAAAATGCCTCTGGAAAAATTAGATAGACCTACAACCAATCAGGGCAATGAAGGAGACGACATATGCAGAGCAACGGAAAGAAACGTCTCATCAAACGAGCGTTTTTCAAAACTGCTTCGACGACAGTAAGCCCGCCTCAACGGTTGTGATTGGTGCCTGGGTTTTAGGAACATTGGAAATGGGAGAACATGGCCTCTTTGCCAGACGGACCTGCAGTGCAATCAAATTGGCCAAAGGTTCTTCTTGGTTCTCCCAGGCTACCAACACACAATACTGTACAAAAGTTTAAGGAACTTTTGTTTCACAAAACATTTGTCTTAGACAGTTATCTGCCATATTTTAGACTTTTGTTGTTACAGGATAGACTGTCATATCATGATTTATATTGTCAAACACTCTTGATATAACACTCTTAGGCCTGGCCTGCTTTGTGACCTCAAGTACAGAAAGTGACTACAGTTTGTGAGTTAAAGTGACAACACTTTGTGAGTTATCGCCAAGTAACAGTGTAAGCAAGGTGATAGAGCACTAAATAGACACTAACATGGCTAGCTTACTGAAGGTTTTCTCTGAGAGCTACAGCATCAACTCCACTGTAAGCTGCCGGAGGCCCTAGGTCATCTCAAAGTCACAGGTTTGCAACAGATCTCATTGATGGCCTATGTGCATGCTTGCATTGCGTAATGGACATAAAGCCTCAAAGAACTTTTGAAATCAGTTTTGCCTGTTTATTATACAGAGATTGGTTTGAGTTGGTGTAGGCCATGTACAGTGTAAGTACTGAATGAGGATAATTAATGGTGACAGTGATGAGGATGGGTAATGACTAAAGCATGGGATCCAACAGTTTCAGATCCCAAAGCGACTTGTCTGAGCTGAGGGAACAAAGTGCAACACATGCTGTGTACAAAACATACAGTATAGCTACAAGTCATTCTTTATCCAAAGTGTACAGTACAGCTCTAGTGTACAAGTCTTTCTCTGTGCAGTGGGCCAGGGATGTCCCTAGGTGGCAGTATATATCTGTATAAGATATTTTTTACTGCTCATGGCTGCAGTTCATTTTTCCTCCACTGGTGTTGTCTTGTTACTTCCTGTACTGTGTTCCCTGAAAGCAACAAGTGCCCCTGACGGCTGGGCTCAAAGTGATCTTACAGCAATAGAACAACATTTTAGCTATTAAATAACATCTGAAGCATTTTAACATTTCAGCTATTAAATAACATCTGAAGCATTTTAACATTTAAGCTATTAAATAACATCTGAAGCATTTTAACATTTAAGCTACAGAACTAATAGCTACAGCAATATAATTACATTTAAGCTGCAGTGCCTAAATGTTAAATAAATCATGTCAGAGATCATAGTTAGGAATTACCACTGCATGATCACGGCATGACACAAAAATCTCCTATTTGTATATAATAAAGATAATGTCTCCTCTTTGCAATTTCAAGGCACTAGCCTCCAAAATACTCACCCATGAAACAATTGATCAAACACAACTAACAGATGTAAAAACACTTAGGTAACTGTAAACTCAACAATCAGTCCTCAACAGTGGGATATGTATTAGCCAATGACATGGTTGTCCTAGCCAAAAGATGTATTAAAAACATCATGTTGATGTGTAGGGTTCAGCTGGAAATGTGATTATGTTATGTGATTATGTTAAGGAGCGATGTTAGCTATGAGCATTGCTAAAGTAACGTATGCTGTGCTAAAAAGGATAAAGTTCCTATGCACAGCCTTCCAGGTGCTGGTAAGGTGCAGTCATCAATAAATTAAAATCATGCTGTGCTATTTGACTGATGGAGTGGCCACAGCAGTCATCATCAGCAGCAGCATGACTCTGTGAGCTACGTTGAAGCTATGTTTGCCGCGCCGTAGGCCTAAATTCTCCCTCTGACCCTCTGGCGTCTAATAGACGGACTTATAGACAGACCCTTTGGAGCAGCCGGTGGCAGGTGTGGCAGAGATGTTGGATTTGAACACACTCATACAGTGGTGGAAGCGGTCATGCTGCACACTGGGAGTGTGGAAGTTTAAGATTGACTCTTGTAATAACAACATTAGTTACAGTAACTTAACTACCTAAAATGTTCACTAAATAGTGCTGGTGAAGTTTGGCCCGAAGGGCCCACTACAATCGGTCAGACACACTCTCTAATATGCAATCCTGGCAGTAGGCTACCCTTAAATATGTGTATTAAACTAAGTGCCGTGGAGCAGTGCAAGTGAACAGGACTGTATTAACTCACTCTCTCTGGCTCATTGGTGGTCTGAGGTGGCTGGAGTAGGCTACACAAGCTCCATACTCAACATGGGATCACACATCGCCGTGTAACGCCATACTGGCCTCAGGCAAATGGTGAAGTTGAAAGGCACAACAGAACACTTTGTAAGGCTATACGTGCAGCTCATGCTGAAGGGAAGGGCATGGCCTACGTAGCTAGACGTTTTCCTTGTGGCTTTCGCAGTTTTACAGGTCTGGCTGAGCTGCTATTCAACCACCAAACTTCCTGAACTGTCAAGAGTCCAAGCTGCAACCTGTACGTATGCTGCAGTTTGCATACAGCTGATGCTGTGAGTACTATTACAGAAGCAGAAGCAAAACACACTTTCAGCACCATATGAACGTGACCCCTACACAGTGATAGAGCGAAAAGGTCAGTCAGTCAGCCAGTGGCAGATGTGGCAGAGATGCTGGATTTGAACACACTCATACAGTGGTGGAGGCGGTCATGCTGCACACTGGGAGCAGTGTGGGGAGCAGTGTGGGGGTCTGTGCGGGGGTCAGTTTGGGGTTCAGTGTTTTGCTCATGGATGTTTGGACGGGGTCAGGAAGAGCTGGGTTGCCCAATGACTGGTTGCCCTCTACCTTTTGAGCCTCTACCTTTTCAGCCACCGCTGCCTTGTTTAAATGGAGACAACAAGCATCTGGACATTCTGGAGGAAGGGTAGGTGCACTAAACTAAGATATTTAAGGGGCATGGGTATCTGGAGAGATTAAATTAATGGTATCCAGGTTACACAAATGCGATTGTGTTTTATTGGACTTTTATTTTGACAAGTTGTCGTCATTCTGTCTTCCACATTCATGAAAGGTTTGGTATGAATGTTGAGTCGTGTCTCATGAAACAGTTATGAATGCTTAATGTGCAGTTTATGACAGCTGCTATGAATGTGTCATGGACTCACCCGTCAAGTAAAGTGTTACCAAAATTCCTTTAATTTTTCCTCCATTTGTGTTGTCTTGTTACTTCCTGTTCTGTGTTCCCAGAAGGCAACAAGTGCCCCTGACGGCTGGGCTCAGTGTGGGCTGGAACTCAGCGTTCAGCTCAGAGCCCATGGTGATCATGTCCCTTTAGCTCAGAGCCCATGGTGATCATGTCCCTTTAGCTCAGAGCCCATGGTGATCATGTCCCTTTAGCTCAACTTATAGTCCCAGTGGAAACTCTCAATTCGTCCCTTTAGCTCAACTTATAGTCCCAGTGGAAACTCTCAATTCGTCCCTTTAGCTCAACTTATAGTCCCAGTGGAAACTCTCAATTCGAGGTGGCACGTGTAGAGCACTTACTAAGCAGACGTGCCGTTTTCCGTTTTACTGTAAAGATTTACATTTATTCATTTGGTAGACCCGTTTGTCCAAAGCGACATACAGCAATACAATAACATTTTAGCTATTAAATAACATCTGAAGCATTTTAACATTTAAGCTGTTAAATAACATCTGAAGCATTTTAACATTTAAGCTACATAACTACAGCTACAGCAATAGAATAACATTTAAGCTGCAGTGCCTAAATGTTGAATAAATGAGACCATAGTTAGGAATTACCACTGCATCTGACAATACGAGTACTAGAGGAGTGCCTACAGTTTTGTACAATTGCTTAAACACTAAAATCAAAAGTATCCCATAGATAGCGAAACCTTACACTCAAGGAGCAAAATATCAGCCCAGATTTGCACAACTACAGTATAAGCACATTATCAGGCCCACAGATTTTGTGAAACACTACACATATTGATTTACAAAACACTAAACACGTTTCTCTACTTTAGACACAAAAATCTCAGATAATGTCTCCTCTTTGCAATTACAAGGCACTAGCTTCCAAAATACTCACCCATGAACCAATTGATCAAACACAACTATCGGCAGGGTGGCCAGTGGGCACAAGTCCTGGCTGAAATCATGACAGGGAGACTGAAGACTAGTTGAAGACTGAAGAACAGTCTTCCAACACCAAGGATTCTTTAGAAGTTGTTTCACAATCAGTCAGGCGTGGATGATAAGACATACTTCAGAATGCAAGATCTTCTTTTATATTTTGATTCTGTGTCAGGAACAAAAAAGATAAAACCTGCATGCAAGGTAGCAGTCATAACAAGCCATGCCTGGGATGCAAATGCTACACTTCTAGCATATATAAAGACCCTTTTGAGGCAACCAGCAGCAGATGTGCAGAGATGTTGGATTTGAACACACTCATACAGTGGTGGAGGCTGTCATGCTGCACACGCAGGCTTCAGTACGGAGTTCAGTGTGGGCTTCAGTACGGAGTTCAGTACGGGCTTCAGTACGGAGTTCAGTGTGGGTTTCAGTACGGAGTTCAGTGCAGGCTTCAGTACGGAGTTCAGTGTGGGTTTCAGGGTTTTGCTCATGGATGCCTGGACGGGGTCAGGAAGAGCTGGGTTGCCCAATGACTGGTTGCCCTCTACCTTTTGAGCCTCCGCTGAATTGTCTTGTTGGAGACAACAAGCATCTGGACATTCTGGAGAAAGGGTAGGTGCTCTAAACTAAGAGGTGTAAGGGGCATGGGTATCTCAAGGGCTTTCATACAGGATCTGACCAGTCTGATTTGAAGTGTTATTGATGGATACTGTCAGTCTCGAGTGTAAGGGAAAATGTGTGACAACAGCACAATGGTTTTAGACCTGTTTTATTTTTATTTGGGTTGTTCGTTATATCGCCAATTCTCACAAACAGATGTATTATTATACTCCTTGAATGTAATATGACAGTTTAAGGCTCATATTGCCTACTAGACATGATGAGGCTTGTGTTGTGGATTCAACTCCTGGAGACTGTTGCAAGTGAAATAGCCTTTTATATGTAAATCATAGAATATTCCTTATATTATGTATATATTTATATAAGTGGATGTGCTCCTGGTGAGCTCACTCCTCCTAGCGTGTTCGCTCTCTCTCTCGCTCTCTCTGTCTCTCACACACACACACATCACAATGTGGGCACCAGCTGTAGATACAAGTAGTTTCAAAAACTCCTGTGTGTGTGCGTGTGTCTTTGTGTGTGTGTATGTGCTACCTTCGGATGGTTTAAATGCAGAGGAATATTTCCTTTAAATAACTACTTTGACCAGTGAAACATTGTATAGTGAAGTCATGCATTGATAAGTGTTGAACTTGATTGGGATAATATTAGCAAATACTGAAATGCAAGCATGTTCCATCGAAACTGTAGTGCTAAATACAATTATTATTAGTGTTTAGCAACACCGTGATAAGGTTCTCATTCACCCAACCCTCAGATCCTACATGCAATTACCCAGCAGCCTATTGGGCTACTCTGCTGGTACCCATGTGGTGTATACTGCCTCATGTTCAATACACTGTAACAGGAGTTGTCATAATCATATTGACTATTCTGCGATTGTGAGTGTAGGGTAAGGTTTTAAAGTTTACGTTTTTAAAGTTTACGATTTTAAAGTGTTTGGTAAAGTGTTGTAAGTTGGTTTGGATTTATAAAAAACATACTTCCTATTTTGTTTCTTGTGTTTTCCAAGTTGCCGTATGCACATATGATATCATGTTTATTGTTATACCAAGCATGAGGATAGAGGCCAGATCTTTAAAAATGGGATTATGTGTTTTTGGAAGGTGAAGGTTTTAATGACATCAGTTTCTTCCTGCTCTCTTACAGAGATGGGAAGGTCCTCCCTCCTGACCAGAAAGGTGAGTCACTACCCACATTAGTCCTGAAAATAAATATCAGACGTTTTCTAGACAGTAGTTCTAGAGCAGCTCATTTGACCTGCACTACATGACCTCTCTAGGTCAGAGAAGTCTTACACCTGCATCTCCACTAGATTTCCACTAGAGGGTGCTATTTAGCTGAGTTAGCACACAGGAATGACAAAGCATGTCGGTGGTTGTGGCCTCCCCCTAACGTCTATTCTGAGAGTTGTCCATTTTCAGATCTCCTTTACTGGCTGCACACTTACCAGCAATGGCAATCATTTCTGCCGTTGTGAGGCATTACACTTATAATGTCAACTGCAAACTACAGCCAAAGAAACACCTCAGATATGCATCAAACTAAAGAACAGCCTACCAACAACACTTCCAGATACAATTTGATCATCATAATAATTGATAAAGCTATAAAACTTAGCCAGTAAAGTTTTCAAACAGCTTTTGTCCACACAATCATATTTTCTATAAGTATGCTATAAAACGTACAGTATATACAATGATGCAACTTACTTAACCATTCTTCACAATAATAGACTCTGCAAATATAGTGCACAAATATTTTACCTCTTACTGATGGTGAAAAAAACACTTGTTTTGAGCTGTCCACTCCAACATACATAACATTTAAAGTATAAATATCTAAGCATTTAAAAGTATACATATATAAGCATTTAAAGCATACATATCTAAGTATTTAAAGTATACATAGCATTTAAAGTATACATATCTTAGCATTTAAAGTATACATATCTAAGCATTTAAAGTAGGCTATACATATCTAAGCATTTAAAGTACACATAGCAATTAAAGTATACATATCTAAGCATTTAAAGTATACATATCTAAGCATTTAAAGCATACATATCTTAGAATTTAAAGTATACAGAGCATTTTAAGTATACATATCTAAGCATTTAAAGTATACATATCTAAACCTTTAAAGTATACATTTCTAAAATGGATAGTTCCAGTCCTTGATTATGATTGGCTGAAATACGTTCAATGCCGTAAAATCCATCACAAACATACACCTTGACCGCATTTGGCTCTATATTACTGCGCTACCATAACTTGATACAAAAGATGAAGTAGCTGCGTCTTCTGATGTTGCTTGTCACTCCCTTGTTTTGAAGAATAAGCTGAATGAATAAGCTTACTATTGTATAATATGCCATACAGTATAGACTTTAATATAGTGCAGCATTACAGTTGATGTGTCCTGTAGCCCAGTGTGTCCTGTAGCTACAGCAGCCCAGTGTGTCCTGTAGCAGCCCAGTGTGTCCTACAGCAGCCCAGTGTGTCCTACAGCAGCCCAGTGTGTCCTGTAGCTACAGCAGCCCATTGTGTCCTGTAGCCCAGTGTGTCCTGTAGCCCATTGTGTCCTACAGCAGCCCAGTGTGTTTCTGTAGCAGCCCAAGTGTGTCCTACAGCAGCCCAGTGTGTCCTGTAGCAGCCCAGTGTGTCCTGTAGCTACAGCAGCGAAGTGTGTCCTACAGCAGCCCAGTGTGTCCTGTAGCAGCCCAATGTCCTGTAGCTACAGCAACCCAGTGTGTCCTGTAGCTACAGCAGCCCAGTGTGTCCTGTAGCCCAGTGTGTCCTGTAACTACAGCAGCCCAGTGTGTCCTACAGCAGCCCAGTGTGTCCTGTAGCTACAGCAGCCCAGTGTGTCCTACAGCAGCCCAGCAGCCCAGTGTATCCTACAGCAGCCCAGTGTGTCCTGTAGCCCAGGGTGTCCTACTCCGTGGTGTCCTATAGCATTTAAAATATACATATCTAAACCTTTACAGTAAAGTATGCATATCTAAGCATTTAAAGTATACATATCTAAGCTTTTAAAGTATACATTTCTAAACCTTTAAAGCAGGGGTTCTCAAACTTTTGTGGGCCGGGGACCCCTCATGGAGTGGAAAATTCTCCAAGGACCCCTCATAATCGCAACACATAAAACTTAAGTTAATCATGTAGCTGTATAGCCTTTTTTCTGTTAGATGCTTATGTTATAGAGTGCTAATACCACAATAGGGTACGTTCAGACTTAGCGTCTTTTTCTGACAAAATAAGTTATGCAGACCGCTTTTTCAGTTTGGAAAAAAATCTGCCAGCGTTCTTGTTCCAAAAAGCAGCCGGAAGCGTTTTTTTTTTTTTTGCAATAGGCAAAGTAACTAACTTTACGTGTGGATACAAAACAATTGGGGGGAAATTGGCTATTGCTTTTGGTATGTTATGGTAAAGTTGTGCAGTCATGTTAAACAATTCTCTATGCTCAGACACAAAAACGAGTCTCTCGACCGCTGTTCTGTCACCGTCTCCATTTTTTACTTGTTGTCATGGGAAACCACAGTTCTACCAGAAAGACTCAGTAGACAGAATAGAATAAGTTAACAATTTAATTAGTAAAGGAACGGCTTGGATACAAGCATGATAAAGAGTCCTGAATAGGTAACGGTCTTTGGCGAGGCCCGCCTCGATCCGGTCCAGCGATGAGTGGATCTCGCCTCCCGCCGATGGATGAAGGCAGGGGCGGGGAGCCTACCCCCCACGACGAGACGGGGACCAACTGGTGGCGGTGGCTGAAAGATGATGCTGTGGTAGGCAGACCATGCCCGATTGACGTGGACTGCTGGCAGAGGTGGCTGAGGGGAGGTGGAGGGGCGCCAAAGTCAGCGTACTGAGAAGCAGAAGCAGTGTTAGGTGGTACATATTTAAAGAGCCCACTGAATTCCTATAGGCTAGCGCTGATTGAATCAGTGAATAATCGGATTGCGGGGCTTTCCCGAAAGTAGGCAGCTAAGATTGGCTCCGTGTAAGCATGGGAGGAGTAAAGGCTACACTACGAGTCTTCCTAGTAGAACTTTCGCTGAAGCTATCATGTCTCGGTAATCCGCTTGTGATTGGTCAGCTGTAAAAAAGACAGCATGACGTATGACGTTTTTCCGCTAGAAGTTGAATATTTATCAACTTCTGAGCTGCAGAAAAAGACGGTTGCGGTCACGTTTTAAAAGAAGCCGACAACTTTTTTGAAAACACGGTCAACTCCATAGGGTTATAATGTAAAACGGACGCTGGCAGCTGCAAAAAAGACGCTTAGTCTGAACGTACCCATAGTCATGTTAGCAAACTTTGACAGTATGTAAGATTTAAAGGATTGTTGTTTCTTTGTCAAATGTAGGCCTATTGTGTTGAACACATAGTGTTTGCTTCACATAACTTTCATTTTGTTGGAGGTTAATTAATAGTGAAGTGTTTTGACGTATTGATGTAACGTATCAGCAGATCAATTGGGCAAATGCTGATACTGTAGCATTTTTCGCCATATAAGACAATTTAATATTTTGTAGCAAACTTTGTCAGGGACCCCCTGACAATGTGCTGCGGATCCCTGGGGGTCCCCGGACCCCACTTTGAGAACCAATGCTTTAAAGTATACATTTCTAAAACGGATAGTTCCAGTCTTGATTATGATTGGCTGAATCGCGTTCGATGCCATTGTAAAATCCAGCATAAACCTTGACCGCATTTGGTTCTATATTACTGCGCTACCATAACTTGATACAAAAGGTAAAGATAGAGGAAATATATTTCTTGGCAGAAGAATGATTATCTATGAATAAATCATTACATTTCTCGTTACTGTTGCTTTATGTTATGAAATCTCTAGTAACCGTTTTAGAAAAGCAATAAGCCTAGCGCGTCGTGCCTAACAACCCCCCTTAGCTGTTCTACAATCAGTGTAACCTACAGCCTCTTGGAGCTTATTGCTTAAATCTAAGCATTGTCAATGACCATTTGCCACAAAACATTTTTTATCCTTCATCGGATGTAGATTACACAAAAAACCTAAATATTTCAAGATAATTCTGGAGGGTTTAATTATTGTGAAACAAAGTGCTTACCCTGATTGTGAAATCACCCACATATTATGGCTGTTTCACTGTCAGCAGAGAGAAGTGTGTAGTTGAACCAGTTGCTTTGACACCTATCTACAATACTTTCAGCTACAGTAGTTATGTGTGATAACCCAGGTCTCGTTAGTTAGTTTGTTTATTATTTAGTTGATTTATTGATTTGAATTATTGAGAATTAGGCTTTACAGTTCAGATTGCTTACTGGAGACGAGTCAGCATTTTTTGTTTTTGATTTTGTTTTGCTTTTGTCTTGCTTTGTGTGTGTGTGGCAGAGCACGCGTGGGGTTTCACACAGAGGATATTGGATGCGTCCATTTCCATCTTTCATTTTGAGAGATTGACCTTCCTCTCGTCCCCCCTCTGCTCACTCCCTCTTCCTATCTTTTCGGACTCTGTACTTTCCTTGTTGTTTTCTTGAAAAAGTACCCCACAAACACACACTGCGTAGAAATAGCCCAGCGTTTGTGCCACTCGATCACCAAGTGTCCTTCGCCAAGTGTCTTTTTGTGGTGTGGTGTAGATGCCCACTGTTTGTGGGGTGTCCCATATTGTAACACTTTGGTTGTTTATTCTCTGGTATATGAAGGGGATTGTGTGACCACTGGGCATTAAAATAATCAATACTGTGAAAAAAATAATAATTAACAGTGACGCAAGACAAACATTCCCCAGAACTTGAGCTCTTCTGCAGAAGCCCACTATCTTACTGTAATACGCTGCGTAAAGTAATGCACACAAGGGTTTGGCACACACACAACATAAGCTCATTTCCCATATTCCCACGGGGCAGATGGTGTGGTGATTGGTTGCTGTGGCCATGGTGGTGTGTGTGTGTGTGGGGGGGAGTTGTGTCTTCCATGATCAACAGAAGTAGATGTGTCACTGCAACAATTTTGAAGGTGTATTTCTCACAGCTAAACCAAGCTAGATAGAGAGATACAGTATAGAGAGATAGAAGGTTGGGCTTGTGGAACTTTAGGCTACATGGTCCTCGCTTTAGATTGGGGGGCTGCAAAATGTACTACAAATAGGTAAGAAAGGTCTTATGTTTATTAGTTATCCACCTCTTTTGTCTTATACACCATTAACAAGCATTAACAAGCTGCTTGTTAACACTTACAACTGTTAACAAAAATGCTTGTAAGTAACTTAAAAGGCTGCTTATTATCACTTACAAGCTGCATGTTAACAGTTAGTTAATGTTATTAAAGGATAACAACAGTTAACTAACTGTTAGTAATGAATTGTTAACTGCTTATTATGCACTGTTAATACCTAATAAGCACATGTTATTCTAAAGCGTTACCGATGTGTTAATCTGCCGTGGGCAAGGACATTTCACCTTGGTTGGTAGATCAGCAGCTGAACTTATGAACTCACTTCCTTGTTTTGAAGAATGAGCTGAATGAATAAGCTTACTATTGTATAATATGAGTATAGCATTTAATTTAGTGCAGCATTACTGCTGTGTCCTGTAGCAGTGCAGTATTACAGTTGATATATAAGTATATATACTCTTTTGATCCTGTGAGGGAAATTTGGTCTCTGCATTTATCCCAGTCCGTGAATTGGTGAAACACACTCAGCACACAGTGAGGTGAAGCACACACAAATCCCGGCACAGTGAGTTGCCTGCAACAACAGCGGCGCTCGGGGAGCAGTGAGGGGTTAGGTGCCTTGCTCAAGGGCCCTTCAGCCGTGCCTACTGGTCGGGCCTCGAACCGGCAACCCTCCGGTTACAAGTCCGAAGCGCTAACCAGTAGGCCACGGCTGCCCCCCAAAATGATGTGTCCTCTAGCAGCCCAGTGTGTCCTGTAGCCCAGTGTGTCCTGTAGCTACAGCAGCCCAGTGTGTCCTGTAGCTACAGTAACCCAGTGTGTCCTGTAGCAGCCCAGTGTCTCCTGTAGCAGCCCAGTGTGTCCTGTAGCTACAGCAGCCCAGTGTGTCCTGTAGCCCAGTGTGTCCTGTAGCTACAGCAGCCCAGTGTGTCCTGTAGCCCAGTGTGTCCTGTAGCTACAGCAGCCCAGTGTGTCCTACAGCAGCCCAGTGTGTCCTGTAGCAGCCCAGTGTGTCCTGTAGCCCAGTGTGTCCTGTAGCCCAGTGTGTCCTGTAGCTACAGCAGCTTAGTGTGTCCTACTGCAGCCCAGTGTGTCCTGTAGCAGCCCAGTGTGTCCTACAGCAGCCCAGTGTAGCAGCCCAGTGTGTCCTACATTCTTTCATCATGTTGGCAGAGGCTTCAGTGATGACACACTGTCTTTATTTGACCTCTTACGCAGCGGAGGGATTATAGGATCGGATGGTTTCCACTTCCACAGTTAGGTGAATGTGAATGTGTGGTTAGTGGTCACAGATTCCTGTTCTTTCTAAACCAGTCTAAATCAACTCCTCTCCTACATGCTTTAACAGATACACCCCCGGAGTCTGAGAACAGCGCATCAGGTGGGTACAGCCAATAGGAATCTGCTCCACTTCTTCTCTTTCAGCTGACTCTCTTGCTCTGGCAGCCGTGTGCTTTGTGCATCCTACTGCATCTGCATCGCTCCTCTGATGTTTTGTAATCTAAGCCAACATTCAAAATAAATGAAATCAGTGTTGATCAATAGTGAAATTGAAAATGAAGAAAAATGAAGCAGCAGGCTACAGGTGGGAAGTTGGGGGGTTTAACTCCTGTGTGTAGATTCTGTATGGGAATATGTTACAGTGTTATTTCTGTGTGTAGATTCAGTATGGGAATATGTTACAGTGTTATTTCTGTGTGTAGATTCAGTATGGGAATATGTTACAGTGTTATTTCTGGTGTTAGATTCTGTATGGGAAAATGTTACAGTGTTATTTCTGGTGTTAGATTCAGTATGGGAATATGTTACAGTGTTATTTCTGGTGTTAGATGACACAGAGGCATCAAGTGCGGGAAGCTCATCAGAGGAAGAGGTGGAAGAGGATGAGGAAGATGAGGAAGACGAAGAGGGACATACAGGTAAGCTATGAGACCATGGTGTCTTTCAGAGGAAAGGCATCTATAAACTGCCCCTTAACTATGTCATCTAGTGTAGAAGTTACCCTTACATAAATTTCAGGTTTCTGGCGAACAGTTGCCCCAAATTTGCGGCAAGGTCATATTTTCACATGCAAATCAGGTTTCTGGCAAACAGTTGCGGTTAACTTTTGGCAATGTTGCAGCAAATTTGCAGCAATGTCATATGCAAATTAGGTTTGTCACCAGAAGTTCACTGTAAGTTTGCCATTATTGGCTAAGTGTGGTGGCAAATCAAATGGTGAACACATTTGCCACTAGTGGCAACCTTCTCATTGTTGCCAGAACTTTGCTGGAAGTTTGCTTCTAGCGGCCAACATTGGCAAACTTCTGGCAATATTTTCTAGTGAACTCATTTGTTTCCCACAAATCACCCACAAGTTTGCTGCAAATCTGACGCAAATATTTCTGGAAGGGTACTCGTTTACTCTTGTGCACATGTCTCTGAAAAAATACATTAGTCAATCTGAATTAAAGCCTTATTTTAACCAGGGTTCCCACGGGTCATGGAATTTCTGGAACATGGAATTTTAGATAGCATATTCCAGACATGGAAAGTCAGGGAATTCTATCATTTTTGGGGAAAAGTCATGGAATTTCAGGGAATTGTGTTGTAGCAGTTTAAAATGTACATTAATACA
Source organism: Alosa alosa (assembly GCF_017589495.1). Classification (NCBI taxonomy): domain Eukaryota; kingdom Metazoa; phylum Chordata; class Actinopteri; order Clupeiformes; family Clupeidae; genus Alosa; species Alosa alosa. The sequence goes on from NC_063203.1 coordinate 29,346,102, forward strand.
AATATATTTCCACACAGAATTGGTGTAAATCTCATTATTAGCTTCACGGCTTGCTTGAGTAGCCCAGCTGTGTTTATTCAATGCCTATTTATTCATCTCACGCTCTAAAAAAGTTAAAGATTCTTGACCGCTAAGTGGGTGCTCTGAAATAATTTGACTTAGAGTGGGAACCCTGTTTAAGACACAAATGAATACTAGTATTAGTACTGTCTAACAATATAATATAATATTAATAATATAATAATAATCATATCATAATAATTCATATCCCTTTTTTTTAGTTTTCATGTCAAATTATTGATTATTGATAGCTATGAAACGCAACATGCGTCATGTTGACGAAGCTGCACATTACCTGATAATGTGCAGCTGATACCTGATTACCTCACCTGTTAATGAAGCTTCTTTCTTCTTCTTTTACAGCAGAGAGTGATGAAGGCGGTGCTTATGACACAAGACACGGTAAGCCAGAAACTCACTTGGACGGTGGCCTAAAGAGGACATGATGTCCAAGGATCAGGACTTACAACTGGGCTACATCGGGTCTGCATTTGAAGGGCTCAGTGTAGTGTAGTAGAGGCAGTGTAAAATAGTTACCAGAGAAGACTGATGTTTTTAATGTACATGTACATGCCACTATCATGTCTGGTGTAGCCAGTTTAAATGTACATGCCACTATCATGTCTGGTGTAGCCACTATCATGTCTGGTGTAGCCACTCTCATGTCTGGTGTAGCCAGTTTAAATGTACATGCCACTATCATGTCTGGTGTAGCCACTATCATGTCGGGTGTAGCCAGTTTAAATGTACATGTCACTATCATGTCTGGTGTAGCCACTATCATGTCGGGTGTAGCCAGTTTAAATGTACATGTCACTATCATGTCTGGTGTAGCCACTATCATGTCGGGTGTAGCCAGTTTAAATGTACATGTAACTATCATGTCTGGTGTAGCCACTATCATGTCTGGTGTAGCCACTATCATGTCTGGTGTAGCCACTATCATGTCGGGTGTAGCCAGTTTAAATGTACATGTCACTATCATGTCTGGTGTAGCCACTATCATGTCGGGTGTAGCCAGTTTAAATGTACATGTCACTATCATGTCTGGTGTAGCCACTATCATGTTGGGTGTAGTCAGTTTAAATGTACATGTAACTATCATGTCTGGTGTAGCCACTATCATGTCTGGTGTAGCCACTATCATGTCTGGTGTAGCCAGTTCTAATGTACATGCCACTATCATGTCTGGTGTAGCCACTATCATGTCTGGTGTAGCCACTATCATGTCTGGTGTAGCCAGTTTAAATGTACATGTCACTATCATGTCTGGTGTAGCCAGTTTAAATGTACATGCCACTATCATGTCTGGTGTAGCCACTATCATGTCTGGTGTAGCCAGTTTAAATGTACATGTCACTATCATGTCGGGTGTAGCCAGTTCTAATGCACATGCCACTATCATGTCTGGTGTAGCCACTATCATGTCTGGTGTAGCCAGTTTAAATGTACATGTCACTATCATGTTTGGTGTAGCCACTATCATGTCTGGTGTAGCCAGTTTAAATGTACATGTCACTATCATGTTTGGTGTAGCCACTATCATGTCTGGTGTAGCCAGTTTAAATGTACATGTCACTATCATGTCTGGTGTAGCCAGTTTTTTAGTGGAAACTAATTATGGCAGCATACACTCTGCGAACGGAACACTTCAGTTATGTGTGTGATGTAGCCCAGTGTTTCCCAACCTTTTTTCCTTGAAGGCCCCTTTGCCTGTGTCTAAGACAAGCCAGGGACCCTTACCCGAACTCCTACCCGCATACACACACAAAGGATAAAGTGATTAATTACAAACTTATAAGGTCAGAGGTAATAAATAGCTATTTAAATGTGGAACAAAAATATGTTTTAATTTGGATCATACAGAATTTTGATTATCCAATTGGGTGTGTTATTGGGATTTTATACATTTAATGTGTGCAAATATAATTCTGGTAACCTTACAACCTCAGCCCAGGCAGCATTGTGCGGACCCCCTGCAATCTCTGGTGACCCCTAGTGGGGTCTGTGGACCCCAGGATGGGAACCACTGATGTAGTCTACCTGTTCAAAGTACCTGTTGTGCAGTGATATGTTCTCTCTGCGGTAAATAATGATCTTGTGTTGTTACCGCAGAGGAGGCTCCGGACCCAGAGGCTGGGGAAAAGCAAAATGGTAAACACCGTAATTACAGTACATGCAAAAAAAAAAGATAAATACAAAAAGATATATAAAAATGTTTCTAATTCGGTTCTAATGTTTTCAGGTGTTTATGGAAAGCCGTGCTGTGAAAAGTGCAAGGCCATTCAGGTAAGGTCATACATTATATATACGTTACAGTATATATACTTTTTTGTTCATTTGAACGCTGTATTTGTATGGAAGTGTGCAAGTCTGTACAGAATGCTGACAGTTGAAAGAGGAAGTGGCATCCCATAATGAGACAGTGAAAGATGGCGCATGATTGATTTAGCATCAGTTCAGTCAATACGGAGTGCAAACCTAAATCAGAGTAGATTTGGGATTTACAGTTTCATGTCATATTCCAATGTTTAATTGCTATCTGTATTCTAGAATCATGATTATGAAGTTGTTACACCACGGAAAATATCCAGAGGACATCTGCAGTAAGTCACCCTTCCCTTCTCTGCCTGTCTAGCTTCTCTCTCTCTCTCTCTCTCTCTCTCTCTCTCTCTTTCTTTCTCTCTCTCTCTATCTCTCTGTGTCAGTGCCTCTCTGTGTAGATCAGTGGTCAGATCAGCAGCAGACATAGCCATGTTGTCTCTAGCCAGTGGTCAGATCAGTAGCAGACATAGCCATGTTGTCTCTAGCCAGTGGTACTGTATGTAGTAAAGCTGGTGTGGACGTCCACTCCGAGAGCCGCACTTTTGCTCAGCGTCCACGTGGTTTGCTCTCTCTCTGTGTCCTGGTGCCCCCTGCTGCAGGTTGACCCTGGCGTGTGAGGGGACGTACGAGTGCGCAGTGACCGGCCTGGTTTTCGAGGTCTCCCAGAGCGTCCGGATTAAATACTGCGTCCTCTCCTGGAGCAAGTTTGGCTCGTTCCTGAAGGACTCCTGGAAGTTTGCCGGGCCCATCTTTGATGTGGACTGCGACCCGGCCATCCTCAAGTCCATCCAGTTCCCGCACTCCCTCTGTCTGGCAGGTAGGGCTGGAAGGAGAGCGCCCCCTGGCTGTGGCTGACTGTGTATGCTCTAGCCTAATGTTTTATTCCAAAAAAGATTTACACCTGTACACACCACTTTTGTTATATTTGTTCATCATTTGGATATATGGACCCTTTCAACAAGGTAAACAAAAACAATGCTTGAACGTTCTATTTGGGCCCCAATCTACTTCCTCTGCATTAAGATAACATATGGAATGTTCAAAAGGAAGTCTTGTGGGGCCAACTATGATGCTGATAATGGAACTCTCCTGAAAGGGTCCATGTGTTTCCATCTGACAGACTTTCTCTCTTTTCTTTATATCTTCCTCTTCTGTCTTTCTTTTTCTCTTTCTCTGCCATATCTTTCCTTCTCTCCATTTTGCTTTGTGTGTTGTGGCCTTATTTCCCTCTCTCTCTTTCTCTCTCTCTCCCTCTCTCTCTCTCTCTCTCTCTCTCTGGACAGATGAGGACAGCGATGTGACGTTTAGCGTCCTGCATGTGAAGGACAGCAAGCCGCAGATCGAGCCGTCGGTGGACCACTCCGGCAGCCATATCAAGTGGACGGTGACGTCCCTGTCCCCCGTGGGCCCCATCGTCCAGACCAGCCGGCCGGCGCAGCACCATGGCGTCGTCCTCGTCTACAAGGAGGTGGGCCAGCAAGCCTCCTACTCCTTCAGGGTCTACCTGGCCTCCAACAACGACTCCGACATCAAGGTGAGACCAAGCGCGATGCCATAACAAGTCTATCAACAAGCAAAGTTCTCGTGCATGAACTATAGTGTGGCATGTGGGAGCATTGAGTGACTCAGCATCTTTTGCGCTTCAGTGTCTTGCCCATGGTGTTGAGCTGACTCAGCATCTTTTGCGCTTCAGTGTCTTGCCCATGGTTTTGAGCTGACTCAGCATCTTTTGCGCTTCAGTGTCTTGCCCATGGTGTTGAGCTGACTCAGCATCTTTTGCGCTTCAGTGTCTTGCCCATGGTTTTGAGCTGACTCAGCATCTTTTGCGCTTCAGTGTCTTGCCCATGGTGTTGAGCTGACTCAGCATCTTTTGCGCTTCAGTGTCTTGCCCATGGTGTTGGACTAGCAAATTGATTTGGCCACGTTATCAAATTAGCGTTAGTTAGACTTTTCACACCACTCCAATTGGGGCCCACAGACATGAAACAGTCCTGAGTGAAATCAATTGTTTTGAATGAGACTCTGATCTCAGTGTAGTTAATGAAGAACGAGTCCTCCTTCCCCCTTGGCCTTCTCAAGTACGTTAACTAAGCGTTTGCTGAGCGTTTGTTGAGCGTTTGCTGTTCTCACCTGAGGTGTTCCTTCAGGGTCCGTCTGGCTCCCACAGCGGCTCCATTACAGTGAGACACACACACTGGCGACTGCCTCCTGCAAAATACACAGTTTTACAGTTTTACAGTCATATGAGCCACCTACTGCTTCAGCTCAGGTGTGGTCATCTTGGCCGTGTCTCAGGTGAGGTCATCGTGGCCTGTGTCTCACGTGTGGTCATCGTGGCCTGTGTCACTCTCAGGTGTGGTCATCTTGGCCGTGTCTCAGGTGAGGGCATCGTGGCCTGTGTCTCAGGTGTGGTCATCGTGGCCTGTGTCACTCTCAGGTGTGGTCATCTTGGCCGTGTCTCAGGTGAGGTCATCGTGGCTTCTGTCTCAGGTGAGGTCATCTTGGCCGTGTCTCAGGTGAGGTCATCGTGGCCTCTGTCTCAGGTGAGGTCATCTTGGCCGTGTCTCAGGTGAGGTCATCGTGGCCTGTGTCTCAGGTGTGGTCATCTTGGCCGTGTCTCAGGTGAGGTCATCGTGCCCTGTGTCACACTCAGGTGTGGTCATCTTGGCCGTGTCTCAGGTGTGGTCATCTAAGATGGAAAGGAAAACAGCGGCCATATTGTAAAACTGCATATTGTTATAGTTATGTTCCACTCCTGATAAAAATATACCTAAAAGAGACCTAAAATAACTTATTTTATAAAAATTATCAAAGATTATGGATGAGTGATATAGTATTCCACATTATGCATTAAGCCATTTCAAACCCGTCTGCAGCTTTATGCAGCCATTATGCAACAGTAGATCCAGCGTCCTCAGAGATGTTGTAGGTGATAATAGTAAGAGATGTTGTAGGTGATGATAGTAAGAGATGTTGTAGGTGATAATAGTAAGAGATGTTGTAGGTGATAATAGTTAAGTGGTATGTCGAAGGAGGGAACAATGCAAGAAAAACTCGTATCAATGCTTAATCTCTTTGATATCCGGTAAAGTTCTCATCCAGGTACCGGCAGAGGAATGTAATAGATATCCATTCAGATTTGCCAAAGTTGCTCTCAGTGTCTTGGAAGAGAATTTATGGCTGTGTCCTCGAAACGTGGCAGGTATCTTGCTACGGGCATGAGTGCCAAGTTTGACGTTGTTTGGATAAGAAAAGCAAAAGATATCATTAAATATATTGGTAAAAGCACACTTTGGCTTTCGCCGCTCTACTGTAGCCACTCCCCCCTCACTCACAGCAGTGTGGGACTGCGGGCTACCTGAGAGGGTAAGTGGGCCTTTTGGCAGAATTGAACCCGCGGGTAAAAAGTTAGGCAAGATCAAGATGTGTGGGTGATTATTATGTCTGACCTCAACAATAAAGACTCCCTGAATGCGGTGTGCCTGCATTAAAATGAGTCAGCAGATTTTGATAAATGCGGTTTGCTTGCATCGAAATGAGTCAACACGGCAACAAACACAGGTATGCAGTGCTATGTAAAACATGATTTGCAATAAACTGACACTTCAAATAGCCCAGCTACTTTGGACAGTGAATAAACAAATGACTATTCTGACTGAAAGGATCCAAATTTAAACGAGCGATAATGGTCTCGAATTTAAGACGTTTCAGAGTGCCACACATTGAATTTTGTGTCACATCGTTGCAAATTTCATATGGTGATGCATCATTTCACAAAATGGTTTGGCTTTTCTATCATCAGGTTTTTCAATAGGCTAAACATATAGTCTTAACTCTATAGGCTTTCAATAGGCTAAACATATAGTCTTAACCCAAAGCTATAGGCTTATGTCATTTTGATCTGTAAGAAATGACACATGCAGCCATTCTGCTCACTGCACATTTATTATTTTATAATATAATATTCAGTATTCATTATTGAATGCTTATAGCTGGAATTATGTGTTTCCCTATCATCCTAGGGGTTTACAGGTTCTACAAGAATAGCATGTTTGAACGGGCACTGCACTAGTATTTTAAAAAAAGGTCCTCCCGGGCATGCCTGCCACACTTTAGCTAATGGTCTAAAATCATTGTGATGCTAATTACTTGCTAGTCTCAAACATTTGATGTAAATAAGAAAATTCAATTATTTTTTTAAAGGATTCTTTTTTTTTCAGAGGATATCTTAATAACTATGTATCAAATCAGTAGTCATGGGGTAAATGATGGAATTTCACAGTTGAAAGACATATGTTCTAAAATGTGACAGTATTTTTTGAAGAAGACAGAAGCAGAGACAAAAGAGAAAAAACAAATGAGCTTGAGGCAGCCTGTAATGTGTAGCCTGTAGTGTGTAGCCTATAGTGTGCCTATAGCCACACTATGAATAGCCTATAGTGTGTAGCCTATGGTGTGTGTACTCAGCCTATAGTGTAATGCAGCCTATAGTGTGTAGCCTGTAGTGTGCACCAGCCTATTGTGTAGTCCATGGTGTGTGACCTATATGGTGTGTAGTCTATAGTGTGTAGCCTATGGTGTGTAGCCTATATGAGTGTGTAGCCTATAGTGTGTAGCTATAGCCCTTATTGTAGTGTGCAGCCCTATGGTGCGTGGCCAGCCTATGCAGTGACTGGCAACCTGTAGTGTGTAGCCCTATAGTGTGGCAGCCTGTAGTGTAACAGCCTATAGTGTGTAGCCTGTGGCCTATGGTGTGTGGACCTATCAGTGTGCAGCCTATAGTGTGTAGCCTATAGTGTGTAGCCTGTGGTGTGCAGCCTGTGGTGTGGCAAACCTGTGGTGTGCCAGCTGTGGTGTGTGGCCTATGGTGTGTAGCCTGTAGTGTGTAGCCTATGGTGTGCAGCCTGTAGCCTATAGTGTGTAGCCTATGGTGTGTAAGCCTATGGTGTGTAGCCTATAGGTGTGTGACCCTATAGCCTATAGTGTGCAGCCTATGGTGGTAGCGTGAAAGCCTATGGTGTGTGGCCTACTAGCCTGCCTGGTGTGTAGCCTATAGTGTGTGTAGCCTATAGTGTGTAGCCTATAGCCTATAGTGTGTAGCCTATAGTGTGTAGCCTATAGTGTGTAGCCTATAGTGTGTAGCCTATAGCCTATAGTGTGTAGCCTATAGTGTGTAGCCTATAGTGTGTAGCCTGTAGTGTGTAGCCTATAGTGTGTAGTCTATAGTGTGTAGCCTATAGTGTGTAGCCTATAGTGTGTAGCCTGTAGTGTGTAGTCTATAGTGTGTAGCCTATAGTGTGTAGTCTATAGTGTGTAGCCTGTAGTGTGTAGCCGATAGTGTGTAGCCTATAGCCTATAGCCTATAGCCTATAGTGTGTAGCCTATAGTGTGTAGTCTATAGTGTGTAGTTTATAGTGTGTACTCTATAGTGTGTAGTCTATAGTGTGTAGTTTATAGTGTGTAGTCCGTAGTGTGTACTCTATAGTGTGTAGTCTATAGTGTGTAGTCCGTAGTGTGTAGTCTATAGTGTGTAGTCCGTAGTGTGTAGTCCGTAGTGTGTAGTCTATAGTGTGTAGTCCGTAGTGTGTAGTCTATAGTGTGTAGTCCGTAGTGTGTAGTCCGTAGTGTGTAGTCTATGTAGTCTATAGTGTGTAGTTTATAGTGTGTAGTCTATAGTGTGTAGTCTATAGTGTGTAGTCTATAGTGTGTAGTCCATAGTGTGTAGTCTATAGTGTGTAGTCCATAGTTGAAACCTAAATGACAGCTCGTGGCACAATGTGATGATGATGACGTGGTGTTTTTGGCTGCATTGTCCCACTGTTTTCATCTAAAACTGCCAGTAGCTCAATTTCTCACTGAATTAGGATGTGCAACCATGAGAGCAGATGGAACCTGCAGTGCTTGGTAACCAAGTCATCAGATTATACGACCACTATGTGGTTTGACAGAGATGTCATCATTTAGATTGGAAGGTTATTTTGTCCTAGTCTGGTTGAATCTTGTAGCACTCAAGGTTGATGTGTTTTCTAAGAACATCCTCAATTCTCAACATCCTGACAATATTCAGTGTGGTAGGGTACATACATACAATATATACATTATAATATATACATTATAGTTATCAAACCCCATTATATATACATTATATATGGATACATACATACAATATATGCATTAAAATATATATATTATAGTTATCAAACCCCATTATATATACATTATATATGGATACATATATACAATATATACATTAAAATATATACATTATAGTTATCAAACCCCAGTATATATACATTATATATGGATACATACATACAATATATACATTAAAATATATACATTATAGTTATTAAACCCCATTAACCCCATTATATATACATTATTATATATTATTTTTTGTTACATTTCACATTGAGATGAAACTAAATAGTGTGAGTTTCTCCAAGCGCACTAAATAATAGACTTGTCGGTTAGGTAGTCTTGAGTGTTCTTTCCCCCCTGGGTCATCCCCACTGAAA
>NC_063203.1:29360004-29367504 GCF_017589495.1 Alosa alosa
TAGCAAACCTTTTTTGTCCAAAGTGACTTCCATATGTTAGTTATATTGCAAGGGCCAGTACCCCCTGAGGGGGGTTAAGTGCCTTGCTCAAGGGCACAACGGTGGAAGCCGGGAATTGAACCCACAACTTGTCAGACTACTGCACGCTAGCCCAACTCGTTAACCACTACGCTACCACCACCTTACAGGCTACTGCACGCTAGCCCAGCTCCTTAACCACTACACTACCACCACCCTACACTTATACTTACTTATACTTATACTTACTTACTTATACTTATACGTAAGGGATAGTGTATAGAACGCCGGTCATTACTGGGAAAATAAGTCCCGACAGGGCGAACCGGACCCCGGTGCGCAGCGGAGGGCTCTTGTTCCGCCCTGAAGGGGCTTATTTTCCCAATAATAAACCGAAACAATAAACTCCCCACGATGTGACGCTTTAGCCTACATAGCCTAGGCTATAGCCTATTTGTTACCGTTTCATCGTGGCTTTTGGTGAGAAACAAATAGTTCGACAACAGCACACGCTGAACTTGAATCAAACATTCTTTAGAACACAGCTGATCAACCGTCTGCTTTCACTTTTGAATGAAGTTCCAGTCCTTGCGTAGTGATATGAAAGACGTGAAATAGAAGCACAAAGCCCATTTTCCTTGACAGCGGTCTGTAATACTTAGCAACGGTCTGTTATTGAGAATTAGCAGACCACCGAACGTTGGGAAGGCCCATTCAAGTGAATGGAGCATTCTGCAGCATTATGAAGAGCCGTGTAATAATTATACTTACTTACTTATACTTAAACTTATACTTAAGCAATATAGCAGTCTAGTGGGGTTGGTCATGGATATTCCCACGGGTGTTGTTCGCCATAGCCACGAGGGCGGAGGCCAGTGGCTGCTGGCAACAACAGCCGTGGGAATATCCATGACCAATCCCATCCATCACCAGCTATATTGCTTTTATACAACAATTCTACCACAAACTAAATAATCTGAAAACACCCCAATATTGTTTAAAATGTTAATTTCGACATCGTTCACGCGCATCAAAAAACAGTTCCCTTTTCAATAGACAGCGTCTTGGTTGCTAGGTAACCAACATTCCAGATCCCTCTTTACGGGTCTTTGTGGTTTACGTGTCTTCTTGAAAGAAATGTGAAATCACATTCATATCTAGCTTTGCTGCATTCATTCCAACTCATGGAACGTCTCTCGGCCAATCAGAAACAAATAAATAGTTCCATAGAACCCAATTGTTGTATAAGTATAAGTAAGTATAAGTATAAGTATAAGTATAAGTAAGTATAAGTATAAGTATAAGTATAAGCATAAGTATAAGTATAAGTAAGTATAAGTATAAGTATAAGTATAAGTATAAGTATAAGTAAGTAAGTAAGTATAAGTATAATTATACAACAATTGGGTTCTATGGAACTATATACTTATACTTATACTTACTTACTTATACTTATACTTATACTTATACTTAGGTTCCGCATGCTGGACAACTGGAGGAGGAGGAACAAGGGCAAGGCCGGCCTCGACCAGCTGCACGACTGCCTCAACAAGGACGACGTGCCCACTGAGGTCCGAGACTGCCTGGAAGGTGAGCAGGACATCGGAGAGGAGGAGTATGTGTGTGTCTGTCTGTGTGTGTGTGTGTAAGGGCTTCTACACACAGTTGCGTTCCGTCATCGCATGCCAGTGGGTGTTCCCGACGGTAGCTATGCAAATGACTTGAAGTATAACCGTAATTTGATTGGTTGGTGCCGTCCGTCGATTGGCTTGATTGGCCGATCAGCTGAACTTCTCAACACGGCGGCGGGGGGGAGCTTAGCGGCCTTAACGGACCCATAATTCAGTTCGGCAACGGATGACGTGAGCCCATGTAAAGTGAATGGGATGCGTCTCCAGCACTGCAACGCACGCAACTGTGTGTAGGGGCCCTAAGAGAGAGAGAGAGAGTGAGAGTTTGTGTGTGTGAGAGTTTGTGTGTGTGTGTGTGTGTGTGTGTGTGTGTGTGTGTATGCATGAAAGATCTGACACTGTAGGGTATTTCAAAGGTATACACTCCCCCACACACACACACACACAAACACACACACACACACACACACACACACACTGAAATTATGTTTCTGTGTTTGCTCCTCAGACATGCTGCAGGGTAACTGTAGCAGTTGAGTGTGCTGCTGGACTTTTGGACTGGACTTTTGGACGAGAAGGTCCATCTGCTGGACCACTGGACCAAACACAAGGGACCAAAACACACCTCCGCCTGACCTTTCCGTTGGACACTGTGTGTGTGTGTGTGTGTGTGTGTGTGCGCGAGCGTGCATTACTTAACCTACACCAGGCAAAAGATGCTTCCTTAAACTGACCTTTTATTGAGTTTTTCAAACCACCTATTCCCTGAAAAGATCTTTCAAAAGGTCCAGGCTCCCTACAGAGCTACTCATTTCAGCCTCTGGGTTTTTACCAGGGACAGTGCTGTAGGTCAAACCAGCTCTGGGAGGATTTGAGAATCCAAACTTATGTTGACAAAATACTGCAGAGATGTCAGTACGGTGCTGCAGTCAGTACTGCCTGTGGAAAGCCTTGCCTACTGCCGTGTTGCAGTCAGTACTGCCTGTGGAAAGCCTTGCCTACTGGCGTGCTGCAGTCAGTACTGCCTGTGGAAAGCCGTTCTGAACCAAAGGTTCTGCAGTCAGTACTGCCTGTGGAAAGCCATTCTGAACCAAAGGTTCAACTTGATTTTGTATATTTGGAAATGTTTTCCATTCATGTTTTTGGTTGATTTTTTAATGGTTTCATTTCATTTTATTTTTTTATAACAACTTTTTATATGAAATTGTACATATTTGTTTACTCATGATGTGATTCCCTGGACCAAATATGTCCATGTCATTTGTTAGTTGTTTGTTTGTTATCTTTTTCTATCTGGTTTATCTGGTGGTACCTGTTGAAACTTGATGGAGGTTGTATTTGGCTTATTGTCTGTTATAATAAGCTCTGGTCAGTAGAATGGGATTGGAATAGCACTTCCTGTACTGGACGAAGGATGAAGTCTAAGTGTAGCTCTCCAGGGAGCCAGACTGGTCCCTGAGCGACTACTCGCAGTCTTGACCCCTGTGAAACGTGGCCCATTTAAACACGCAGCCTCCGCAGTACGGACTTAACAGATAAGAGGATGGGAGGAAAAGAGATAAGTATGGCACATTGAAATGAATCAGGGCCATTATTACAGTTAAGCTCTCAGGCACAGCATGCACACATAAGCTTGAAGGGAGTCGGAGGAGGAGGCGGTGTGGCTGGACCCACCTACTGTAGCACGAGACTGAGTAGCCAGAGGACTAAGGGTTAAGGGTCAAAGGTTAAAGGTTAAAGGTTGGGGGGTGGGTTGGCGTGGGTCCAGGCTTTTTTATTATCTGGAAATCATTCTGTTTACTGTATGCCCTTAAGCCTATGAGTACAGAAGCCTGTTTAGTTTGACTGAATGAAAGAAATGATCATGAAGTTCCTGCTGTGGTAACCCATTCCACGGATGTTTTAGTCAGCCGTACTGACAAATGTCTTCAGGAGCAACTGCAGGACATCTCAGGCCAAGGTGCAGATTATGCCCTTGATTTGTACAGTCAGATCATGTTTACAATGGTGCAGACCTCAGCTCTCTGTGCTTTGAAGGTATGCCATAGTGCATGTCTTTTTTGTGTACAAATCCTTGCACTAGTCCTCAGTCGAAACAGTACTCATGTTGACCGTAGCCTTTGAACTGAATCCTTAAACTTGGATCGTTGTGGAATTTCACTAATGTAGCATAAGATGTGGCTGAATAAAAGTTTTTTTTTGACTTGTCATATAAAACATTAAGCCTTAATTACTGCTGAAAAATACTTTATTGTAAACAGTCAATAAACGGGGTTTTAAATGTTTCAATAAATTCAATAAATACAATAAATAACATTATAAATAGTTGTTGAATCTATCATTCAATAAATAGATCAATAAATAAACACATCAATAAATAAACCAACCAACATGTAAACAGGTCAATAAATAAATAAATATTTCAATTAAATAAATAACTCTTGTAATAAATAATTGAGAATGAGAATCCACAGTGGCATCAGCCCAATGGAAGAAGCTTATACACTAATCACTGTAGTTACTGAGCACTGGTCTGGGGCCAGTATTGCTCTGGTGTGCAGCGTTACGTCTGTAGTCGATAAGAACACGAGCTGGAGGTTCGGTTTGGATCGGAGGATTTCCCAGTGTGCCAGATATAGCTTTTTTGTAAAAGATGTATGATCCATACTGATTTATACTTTACTGGAGGAGGAAGAGAACGAGGATGATGATGATGATGACATAGTTGGGGGTGAGGAAGGCTTAGCTCTGGTAATCCCCAGAGGCGATGTAGTTGAGGGCTCGGGTGATGGTGATGGCCCGTAGCTGGAAGCCCTGGACCACCTCACACAGACACATGCGGTCACTAAACGAGTCTCCAGAGGCACACACCTAACGGGCAGGAGAACAAAAAGGCAAAACGGTGAGCAACTGGCCCCTCTGGGCTTCCATACTCTCTCTTCCCGTTCTTTAATGTGACACCACTCCATAGCATTAAGATGACATTCAGAGGTTATCTGTGTGGTCTGGGAACTGGACCATAGGTAAGAGGTGTTGACAATAAAGGATATGAGATTTAAAAACTCACCGTTTCAGATGGTGGTGCGCTCTCAGAAGTCGACCAGTTGCATTTCTGAGGAAAGGTGAGAGCATGTGTTCATTAATATCAATTCACTTGTGCTTACACAAATAAAGTTGGTTTGTACAAGAGATTGTACAAGAGACTACTGCAAATAAGAGATGTGATACAAGAACAACATGTTGGGAGTAACAGAGTGGAGTTTCACAACACTTTTATTATTAATGTATATCAATGTTTCTGATCTAATGTAGTTGATGTATTTATTATCAATGTATATTAATGTTTCTGATCTAATGTAGTTGATGTATGATTTTCAGCATGAACTCCTAATTGACTGAGCTTACTAGTGTACTCAGACAATGCAGCCTAGTGGTGCTGCCCCCCTGAGTTGTGATCCAACCTCTGCTCTACTTCTCCTCCATGGATGCATAGACCGCTTACCTCAAGCATGTTACTGGTGGCCTTCACCACCTGGCTGAGTTTGCTGTGCTGGGTTCGCTGCGCTTCCAACAACCTCTTGTAGTACTCCATGTCGGCGCGGATGTTCACCAAACAGTCGGCCTGCAAACAGCCACGACACGGTCAGCAACAGCGTTTTAAATCAGACTGAGTTGAATAAAAATGGCCTGTTTTGCTATCACATGCAGCAGTAAAGATATGCTATGATATATGGACGGAGGGGCCCATACCTTATTGAACTGTGTGTTCTGAGCAACTTGGCCCGAGCATCCCTGACCCTGGAAACAAACGCAAAACATCATCATCATGATCACTATCATCAGCAAAACTGTAACCATCATCAACTAGAGAATTGAGCATTTTAAGTGTACCAACATCATCTTATTTTGTTTTCAGCTAGTTTACAGTGTAAGCATGTTATAGGCCGAGACGTAGGCTACATTCTTCTCATCTGGACATTTCCTAAACTCCTAAATGTTGAGTTTGAGTTCTTACCGAGACCGTCGGAGTACATGCTGATACTGTTGAAGTCTTGCTGTGCACCTTCGCAGTCATCTCGGAGCAGTTAAAGCCATTGAACTGTTCTTTCTGTAAAAAACAATATAGAAAATATATAAATATGATAATCTGACAGCGCGTTACTAGGCCTATAGTATGGCTGAGTTAATGTGCTATCACGTACATCCTTCAGAAGTTCACTGATGTTTGATAGCACAGCTTTCGCAAGTTGGCCACACTCCTGTCCGTGGACGTCTTGAGAGTGTGACAACGGGAGAGCCTTTGCTTGAGTACTGCCCCACAGCAGCCCAACCAGCATCAAGGATACTGCAATGTAATTAAAATGTCATTTGATTTATTCACGCAGAAAGAATTAATAATAATAATAATAATAATAATAATAATAATACACCAGATACACACATTATAAAACTGAGTAGGCTAGGTTATAATGTTTTCGTTCATAAAAGTAGTTTTAAACATTACTTTGTAATACTTACAGAACAGAAGGTTTGATCTTTGCATCTTTGTTTCTTAGTTAAGCTACTCTCTCGTCAACGCAATCTTAGAATACTACCATCCTTGAGAAGTATCCCATTTATAGTCTAGTGAATTCCTACCTATCAAAGGGATTCCCCGCACCGCACTGAACAAAACTCAGAAGGCGCCGCGCATTCGAATGTCACAATTGTTTACATGGCTTACACAGGTTCTTGGAGTGAAACTGGAATTAACGCTGGCCAAAAGTCTTTCGTTTTTAGTTTGGGCTGTTCACCCAACACATTGCCTCGATCGTTTCAACGAATAGCTTTTATTTACATATAAGTTACCCATGCATTTCAGTTTGAATAATGAGTAATGTAAGCTATGTGTGATAAAGAATGATGACATTTCCGTTAGACAGTCCAGACTAAGAATGAAAGTACCAGTCTTATTTGTTTATTGTAAGGACCCCCATTACACTATTCCTTAATCAAAGCCCATAGTATCTGTTAGATCGTACCATAGGAAAACATAGGATTAGGCTACAACAAAGACAGCATGACGAGCAACGGTTGAAGGCTGAAAGGCTTTTTAATGAAATATGCATTGAGACAACAAGCTTAATCTTGTCCTCCAGGTTTCTTTAAAGTAAAATATAATGTGAATTTAGCACTCATTTGTGATAAGGATGTAACTTCGTTATTATTCTATATCATAACCAATGTACAGAGATTTTACACTTATAGTATGCATAACATTATATATATATATAAAGATATATATATATATATATATATATATATATATTGTATATACTGTACAAATATATATACTTGGGATAACATCAGCTGATGCTGTATAATGTTATCTTCAATGATTGTGCAATTACGTTTTATTACAGTAATGATTTCCACTCCTTTAATGTACATTAATGTCCCTTTAATATGCTGTGCTCGTCAGAAGTTAGACACTACACACTACTTATTTATGTTTATTCTTTATTTGGACTATCTTTAAATTGTGGAACAAAACTGAACTTCAAAAACCTAAAATAACACGCATGGGAAGGTGAAGTAAGCAAAAAAAAAAAATGTAAATAAGAAAAGATATTTTGTATTTTAGATTCTTCAAAGCATTCAACTTTTGTTGTGATGATAGCTTTTTTATCTTTTATCTTATTTATTAATATTTGATTACACTGCATTTGACAGGCAATACAGTATGTAACCATTTAAAAGTTTCAGAGTCTAATCACAAACATTTAATTGTGCACTTTTTAACAAGTTGTGCATATGTGCAATACATTTTGCAATCTACTTCTGCGTCTTTACAGAAACAATGACCTCACAC
>NC_063203.1:29372504-29392504 GCF_017589495.1 Alosa alosa
CTCACACATCTCTCACTTCTCTTAATCTGTCCATCTGTGTCCTCCCCTCCACAGCGTCTCTCTCTCTCTCTCTCTCTCTCTCCGCTCGTCATGTTGCTTTCCTCACAATGACGTGTCTTTCTCAAGCCTCTATATACTAATGAAGCAGTCATGCACAGACAGAGACAATGAAAGAGAGAGTGCTAGATATACAGATATGTGTGTGTGTGTGTGTGTGTGTGTCATAGAGATAGAGAGAGAGAAAGCTCCACGCATTCACACACTCATTTAACTATTTGAATATTTGGACCTGGTTAGGTATACATGGCTAATGTTGTATATTGAAAGCAAACATGCTGCCTTTTAACAGCAGTGGTAGTCAGCGCCAATACTGAGTATATCAGCTTCAAAAAAGTATTGCGACTTCATAGGTCTTTTTCCTTCAATCACAAATGAGTGAGTACCAATAAGTGCTGTCCTGCAGTCCTTCATGACTGGACATGTTGAACAGTTTAAACCCCAAGTGCATAAGTAAGGGATAATGTATATATAATGTATATAATGTATATATAACAGCGGTCATTATTGGGAAAACAAGTCCCGGGCGAACCGGACACCGACGCGCCAGCTGAGGGGTCTTGCTTCGCCCTGAAGGGACTTATTTTCCCAGTAATGACCGGCGTTCTATACATTATCCCGCTTATTATACAGCTACTTGCCAAAACGAAAACGATGAACTCCACGATATGTCTCTCTACATTTATTTGTTACCGTTTCGTTTCATTTGTTGCTGAGAAACAAATAGTTCACACGCTGAACTTGAATCAAACGTTCTTTAAAACACAGCTGATAAACCGTCTGCCTTCACTTTTGAATGAAAGTCCGTTGCCATTGACAGCGGTCATTATTTCAGAGGTCCTTAGACGAAAATAAGGACCCGTAGAACTTTGGGAAATCCCATTCAAGTCAATGGAGCGTTGTACTTGCATTGTGAAGAGCCGTGTAATAACACGCGATAAAACACGGGACGGGATGAGAGACATCGCGGAAAGCACCGGAAACACTGGACAGCCCGTGCACCAAGAGAACGCTTTTGTTTGAAAAAAAAAACAAACAAAACAAATCTGAAAACAAACAAACAAAATAAAACCCTGTGTTACTGTAATCCACCTCGTACTGACCATCAGGACTCCTCCCCCCAAAGTGTCCAGACCAACTATCCCTCCCTGACAACCAGAGGCCTGAGTCTGCTGTTTCTCTCCCAAATGGTTGTGTTATCTCTATGTTATGTCTTGTGTGGGTGCTGTTGCACCTGTGTCAACAGTGTGTGTTGAATTGTGTATGCGTGTGTGTGTGTTGTGTGTGTCTGTTTGTGTGTATATGTGTGTGTGCGTGTGTGTGTGTGTGTGTGTGTGTGTGTGTGTGTGTATGTGTGTGTATGTTGTGTGTGTGTGTGTGTGTGTGTGTTTGTTGTGTGTGTGTGTGTGTGTTTGTGTGTGTGCGTGTGTTGTATGTGTACTTGTGTGTGTGTATGTTTGTTTTGTCAATCTGTCTGTGTGCATGACGTAGGTATTGCATCACGTTGCATTCCGCTCACTATGTCATCAAAGTGTAATCGAATGTAACACGACATTTCCATTATCGAGTAGTGAATCAATTTGGAAATTTATTTGAGTGATGATTGTTAAGACATCACCTTGAAATCTTACCACGAGTGGATGATGAAGGCTCAGCCAATGTATTTATGCATCATTGTGTGAATTTTACAGTCTATTTTCATCGTGTGATGTTATACACAGTTATCTCACTGTTCTTGTGTTGATAAATGAAGATTCCCCCCCTTAAATTGATTTTTCAATTGCATAGATCTGTATCTTATACAGGCTTATATATATACTGTATATATATATATATATATATTTGCATAGATCTGTATCTTATGCAGGCTTATATATATACTGTATATATATATATATATATATATATATATATATATATTTGCATAGATCTGTATCTTATGGAGGCTGTAGCTTTGACACCTGCTGTGTAGCAATGTCAGTTTTGGAGTTTGCAATGAGCATGTCCATGCCGATGTGTTGAGTATACTGTGTGTCCCTGCTGATGTGTTGAGTATAGTGTGTGTAATTATTGTTGTGTTGAGTATAGTGTGTGTCCCTGCTGGTGTGTTGAGTATAGTGTGTGTCCCTGCTGGTGTGTTGAGTACACTGTGTGTCCCTGCTGGTGTGTTGAGTATACTGTGTGTGTGTGTTGAGTATAGTGTGTGTCCCTGCTGGTGTGTTGAGTATAGTGTGTGTCCCTGCCTGTGTGTTGAGTATACTGTGTGTGTGTGTTGAGTATAGTGTGTGTCCCTGCTGGTGTGTCGAGTATAGTGTGTGTCCCTGCTGGTGTATTGAGTATAGTGTGTGTCCCTGCTGGTGTGTTGAGTATAGTGTGTCCCTGCTGGTGTGTTGAGTATACTGTGTGTGTGTGTTGAGTATAGTGTGTGTCCCTGCTGGTGTGTTGAGTATACTGTGTGTGTGTTGAGTATGCTGTGTGTAATTACTGGTGTGTTGAGCATGCTGTGTGTGTGTTGAGTATGCTGTGTGTAATTACTGGTGTGTTGAGCATGCTGTGTGTGTTGAGTATGCTGTGTGTAATTACTGGTGTGTTGAGCATGCTGTGTGTGTGTTGAGTATGCTGTGTGTAATTACTGGTGTGTTGAGCATGCTGTGTGTGTGTTGAGCATGCTGTGTGTGTGTTGAGCATGCTGTGTGTGTGTGTTGAGCATGCTGTGTGTGTGTTGAGTATGCTGTGTGTGTGTTGAGCATGCTGTGTGTAATTACTGGTGTGTTGAGCATGCTGTGTGTAATTACTGGTGTGTTGAGCATGCTGTGTGTGTGTTGAGTATGCTGTGTGTAATTACTGGTGTGTTGAGCATGCTGTGTGTGTGTTGAGCATGCTGTGTGTGTGTTGAGCATGCTGTGTGTGTGTTGAGTATGCTGTGTGTGTGTTGAGCATGCTGTGTGTGTGTTGAGTATGCTGTGTGTGTGTTGAGCATGCTGTGTGTGTTGAGTATGCTGTGTGTGTGTTGAGTATGCTGTGTGTGTGTTGAGCATGCTGTGTGTGTGTGTTGAGCATGCTGTGTGTGTGTTGAGTATGCTGTGTGTGTGTTGAGCATGCTGTGTGTAATTACTGGTGTGTTGAGCATGCTGTGTGTAATTACTGGTGTGTTGCGCATGCTGTGTGTGTGTTGAGTATGCTGTGTGTGTGTTGAGTATGCTGTGTGTAATTACTGGTGTGTTGAGTATGCTGTGTGTGTGTTGAGTATGCTGTGTGTAATTACTGGTGTGTTGAGCATGCTGTGTGTGTGTTGAGCATGCTGTGTGTGTGTTGAGTATGCTGTGTGTGTGTTGAGTATGCTGTGTGTGTGTTGAGCATGCTGTGTGTGTGTTGAGTATGCTGTGTGTGTTGAGCATGCTGTGTGTGTGTTGAGCATGCTGTGTGTGTGTTGAGCATGCTGTGTGTGTGTTGAGTATGCTGTGTGTGTGTTGAGTATGCTGTGTGTGTGTTGAGTATGCTGTGTGTGTGTTGAGCATGCTGTGTGTGTGTTGAGTATGCTGTGTGTGTGTTGAGTATGCTGTGTGTGTGTTGAGTGTGTGTTGAGTTGAGCATGCTGTGTGTGATCATCCTGTGGAAATTACTGGTGTGTGTTGAGCATGCTGTGTGTGTGTTGAGTATGCTGTGTGTGTGTTGAGCATGCTGTGTGTGTGTTGAGCATGCTGTGTGTGTGTTGAGTATGCTGTGTGTGTGTTGAGTATAGTGTGTGTGTGTTGAGCATGCTGTGTGTGTGTTGAGCATGCTGTGTGTGTGTTGAGCATGCTGTGTGTGTGTTGAGCATGCTGTGTGTGTGTTGAGCATGCTGTGTGTGTGTTGAGTATGCTGTGTGTGTGTTGAGCATGCTGGTTGGCTTGTGGTGGTTTGCTGCTTCCTGCTACACTTCTCAGCTCCGCCCCCACCTCAGTGGTTCGTGATACATTGTGGGATTTCTCATGCACTTGCAGGGATGGAGAAATCCCCTCCCTCCCTCTCTCCCTCCCTCTCTCCCTCGCTCACTCTCTACCTGTGAGTCTGCGGGAGAGAGCAGCTCTGGTGTCCTCCCACACACACACACACACACACACACACACACACACACAGCTTTTGCTTTCAGTTTGCTCTTTCAGCCGGAGCTTCACGTCTTAAGCTCTCTCGTAAGGAGCAATAAGTCACACAGTCTGAGTCTGTGTGTGTGTGTTCTGTGTTTGTGTGTGTTTTGTGTGTTTGTACTGGTGTATGTGCACATAATGTGGGTTGGGGGTGGTCTTAGTGTGTGTGTGTGTGTGTGTGTGTGTGTGTGTGTGTGTGTGATGACGTGATGACGTAGTGTGACTGTCATAGTTCCTCCGCCTTGGGTTTCCTTGTGCTAGGAAGCTTCTGTGGGCGATGTCAACAGTGTGTCATGTGCTAGCAGAGAGTGTGTGAGAGTGTGTGAGAGTGAAGATGTGGGGGTGGGGAGAGTGTGAGATTGAGACAGAGAGAAGGAGGAAGAAAGAAAGAGGGACAGAAGAGTTGAGTGACAGAAGGAAAGTGTGGTTTGTGAGTGTGGGGTTATAGAGTCTCGATGTTGTGATGCGTAATGCGTATTGTATATCGTATCTTGCCTGTGCCTGTTGAGGTGTCCATGACCATGGCAACCTTGACAGGGTTAGGCGGACTTGCACAACCTTATCCCACCCATAGTGGGGGTCATTTTCTGACTCTCTGTGGGCAAAAGCTATCCATTCCATCACAGTTTCCCTTTGTTTGGGAGGAATGGAGCTTGTCACATTCTTCACCTTTTGCTTCAACTCATTTGCAAAAGGTTAGAATATCAGTTGGTAGTTTCTTCTTTTACAAATGGACTGTTCCAGAGACAGCACACATCTGGGAAATACTCAGAGATAGGAAATCAAAACCAAAACAACCACAAACCAGGGTTCCTACGAGCCCAGATGACAGACTTGTGAAAGTGACACTTGGTGACTACACACGGTAAAAAGACTATGTGTAACAAACTAGAAAAAAGTCCTCAATCAAGCTCAATCAAGTCAGGTCGTGGAAGCGATGAGATGAGTTGACTGGGTTATGTTTAATGCACTTATCCATTGTGTATGAGTTGACTGGGTTATGTTTAGTGCGCTTATCCATTTACCACAGACCTGGTCAGAGATGAGATGAGTTGACTGGGTTATGTGTAGTGCACTTATTCATTGTGTATGAGTTGATTGGGTTATGTGTAGTGCACTTATTCATTGTGTATGAGTTGACTGGGTTATGTGTAGTGCACTTATCCATTGACCACAGACCTGGTCAGGCATAGGGCACAAGCAGCACAGGAGACCAACTGCCTGTTGAGGAGTGCTCACAGGGATGTCATCGCATCTCTCTCTCTCTCTCTCTCTCTCTAACATGGAGATTAAAAGACAAAGTCTCTTTCTCTCGCTCTCTCTTTCTCTCTCTCTCTTTCTGTCTACCTCTCTCTCTCTCTGCATATGACCTTTATTTAGTGGAGTTGAAAGAGTGGGGTTGAAAGCGTAGAGTTGAAAGCGTGGGGTTGAAAGTGTGGGGTTGAAAGTGTGGGGTTGAAAGCGTGGAGTTGAAAGTGTGGGGTTGAAAGCGTGGAGTTGAAAGTGTGGGGTTGAAAGCGTGGAGTTGAAAGCATGGGGTTGAAAGCGTGGAGTTGAAAGTGTGGGGTTGAAAGCGTGGAGTTGAAAGCATGGGGTTGAAAGTCTGGGGTTGCCATTTTGTTTGAAAGAGCTGCGGTTTCCTCCATGGGTTGTGCTGTGAAGTCTCTGGCTTTGAGTTTTATCCACTCTGGCATGTAGGCACCAGGCCCAGCGCACACACACACACACACACACCGGCCAGACCCAGAGTCCAGGCCATAAATAATACACACACCTGGCTGGCCTACAGCTCACACACCTGACTCTATTTTTATTATTTTCGCTGAGTCGCTGAACAAGCACAAGGAGGGGAGGTGGGGTCTGTGTGAATGACTAGGTGTGTGAGCAAGAGTCTCTCTCTTTCTGCATACGTGTGTGTGTGTGTGTGTGTGTGTGTGTGTGTGCGCGTGTGTCTGTGTGTGTGCGTGCGTCTGTGTGTGTGTGTGTGTGCTTGCGTCTGTGTGTGTGCCTGTGTGTGTGTGTGTGTGTGTGTGTGTGTGTGGTCTGTGTGTGTGTGTGTGTGTGTGTGTGTGTATGTGTGTGTGTGTGTCAAAGTCAAAGTCAAAGTCTGCTTTATTGTCAATTTCTTCACATGTCAAGACATACAAAGAGATCGAAATTACGTTTCCCACTATGTGTTTGTATGCGCGTGCGTGCGTCTGTGTGTGTGTGTGTGTTGTCCTCTCACCAGGTCGGCGACGGGGGACTTCTTGCGGTTCTGCTTCTCCACCTCCACCTGCATCTTGGCCATGGGCTTGGCCATGGCGAGGGCCAGCTTGGCCTCGGCCTGAAGCTTCCTCTGGCGACTCAGGAAGTCCATGTCCTCCAGAGGCTCCTCCTCCTCCGCCGTGTCCCGGTCCGAGTACGACGAGCTCTGCTTACTCTGGACCAGAGAGAGAGAGGGGGAGGGAGAGGGAGGGAGAGGGGAGAGAGAGAGAGAGAGAGAGAGAGAGGGGGGAGGGAGGGAGGGTTGGATGGAGGGAGGGATGGAGAGAGAGAGATAGAGAGAGGGATGGCGAGAGAGAGGGAGACATAAAGAGAGAGAGAGAGAGAGAGAGGGAGAGAGAGAGAGAAATATTATACACAAAAGCATCATCAGAGTTACAGGTCCAGGGTGCTGTCAGGACATGTTCAATGTGTTTAACGTACAGTATACAATGTCACGTACATGGCAAAACATCAGATATTACACTATACAGGTGGGTCTCAAAAAGTGAATATTTCATATATTCTAGATGAATTACATTTGGAGTGAAATATTTCAAGCCATTTTTTTGTTTTAATCGATGATTACGGCTTACGGCTTATGAAAAAAAAAAATCTGTATCTCAAAATATTAGAATAAAGTCATATTTACAATGTGACCACATCACATCACATCACATCACATGACGTCTGTTTTGTGAATGTCTAACTTGCACAAAGTAAATGTCAAATTTCATACGCAACCTAATATGAGGAATACAAGAGGAAGTTATCTGAAAATTCAGTTTCATTTCCTGTCTGAACCTGCTTCGATTAGGTAACACTAGGTTGTTAAGCGACACTTTGCTGTCTGCCCTGAGACATACATCTGGGAGGAAGCATTACGCTGACTTGTAAAGAGAACATCAGCTCTAACTGAAAAGGCCAAATCAAATGTGCTCTCCATTTTCTGTGCGTTTTGCTCACGTGAAGAAATGATACAGCCTCCTCCCCTCTCTAAGCACCATCAGCCTCCTCCCCTCTCTAAGCACCATCAGCCTCCTCCCCTCTCTAAGCACCATCAGTCAAAGCCATTAGAATTGGTTAAGCCATTAGAATTGGTTAAGCCATTAGAATTGGTTAAGTCATTAGAATTGGTTAAGTCATTAGAATTGTTAGGTCATTAGAATTGGTTAAGCCATTAGAATTGGTTAAGTCATTAGAATTGTTAGGTCATTAGAATTGGTTAAGCCATTAGAATTGGTTAAGTCATTAGAATTGGTTAAGTCATTAGAATTGTTAGGTCATTAGAATTGGTTAAGCCATTAGAATTGGTTAAGTCATTAGAATTGTTAGGTCATTAGAATTGGTTAAGCCATTAGAATTGGTTAAGTCATTAGAATTGGTTAAGTCATTAGAATTGTTAGGTCATTAGAATGTTTTTTGTACCTCCAAGCATGGGCAAATACTATAGTAATGAAATAAAAGAACTAAGCACTCGCTAAAATCATAATTCAATCACATTTCCCCCAGAGTCACGCAAACAGCCCCTGTGATAGGAATACATACAGTACACACACAGAGTGAGAAACGCAAGGGAATGGACTTGAATGGGCCACAACTAAACATCAAATAGCTAGATGCTCGTTGTTTGTGTGTGTGAACGATGTGTGTGCTCGATGTGAGTGTGCAGGTTGTGAATGTGCAAAGTCCCTATCATATATGTGAGGAACGCAACTGCTCTATGCCTCAGTGGCTAAGGAAAGATGGTCTTTAGTGGATATCCATTCACAGTGAGAAAGGCTGGTGAAGTCCACATCACCCAGTAAAGTCATCTTGTCGCTTTGAGTCACATTTGTAATAAACGTCTTGCTTTGACTTAACTTATTCACAGCTACAAGACTTGAAAGGGTTTAGTATGAGTGAGCTAAAACAACGCTTTACAGTTTTCACATAGATACATAAATACAGGAGCACACAGGTACACGGCCAAGGTTACATAAACAGAGGAAAAACACAGGTATTAACACAGGAACAATGCAGAAGACAAAACTAGAGCTTCTTCCCTACTGAACTCTACCTCTGCATCCCGGTGACAACCAACCAAGGTCTCAAGGTCACAGAGTACTGTTGGTACCAAAACCATCAGCTCTGACCACCCATGTTCATGCCCCCAGGGTGTAGCACTGTAGCTGCCTGGCAGTTCTTGCTGTTGGCTGCAACAATTTGAGCTAGGTAAAACCGACTGTTTTAGTTTTTTCCCGTACCGACAGTACTCGGTGACCTTGAGACAGTGCCTTAACACTTAAAAGGATCATAAATGGGACAACGGTTTTAATGTTTGTGATTCTGGCATGTTCCCAATAAATATTGGGCAACCTGTTCTACTCTAGAGAACTTAATCTGTAGGCAAATTGGCATGATCATCACCTTTAAGCTGATGATACAGTACATAGGGCAACTAACTTTTTTGAGCAATGTTGCTCTTCACTGTTCCTCATTATTGTGGTTCTGACATATGCCCATTGATATTGGGCAACAATGTCTTAGTTGGCAAAGCTTCCCAAACTTCCCAAACGGTGCCCGTTTTCTGTATTCCGCAGCACTAGGCTTTGAACGTCTCATTCATGACTGTTATTTAACCAGTATCACTGATGATGAATGACTTGCTCCCGCATAAACTGTCTGTGGCATTATTTGACAATCAAAGTTTTCAATGTTGTAGCCTATAGCTCGCCACGCTGTGGCGGCCCTGGTGGTTTGGCGGCCCTGGTGATTTGGCGGCCTGGGCAGCTGCCCAGATGACCCATGCCTTCAGCCGGGCCTGCTCTCAGACAATGGCAGAGCTGCCGTTCGTCATGTTATGAGGCTATGGGCCATCAAAATGATTTCCGAAACCTCTGTGTGGTGTATACTTGATGCTTTGGTGCATGTGGTGGATGGGTAGCTCACCATAGGAGAGAGGGGCGAGGCCTGACTCACCATAGGAGAGAGGGGCGTGGCCTGACTCACCATAGGAGAGAGGGGCGTGGCCTGACTCACCATAGGAGAGAGGGGCGTGTCCAGGCTCGTCTCTGTCTTGCTGTCATCTGCATCGCTGTCTTTATCGCTGCTGCTGTCATTCACAAAGCAGATCTGGAGGTTCATCCCACTCTGCAGCCTGAGGACACACACACGGACACACACACACACACACACACACACACACAGGAGAACACATGAAGTTACCCATAGTGAGACAGCTCAAATTCACTTCAGCAACAACTGCCATCCCTTACAGTTAAATTTGACTGGCATAGCAGTCGCTTTTATCTTAAGCGACACAGACCTGGGTACTGAACCCAGGTCAAGCGATCGTCAGGCGGTGACATTAGTGCTGCACCTCCATACCTGTTTAAGTGTTAAATCTGTGTGAAAGCAACAACTGACATAGTGACACACCAGTATTAAACTGTGCCACTATGCTAACTGCTCCCCTCATTGGGGTTCATCCATATGTTCCCCGGGTCCTATGTTCCCTACTCAGGGTTAGGGCTAGGTTTTAAAAAAAAAGGGTCCTATGTTCCCCGGTCCCATACAAAGCGGGGAACATATGCTCATATATATATATATAGATGCCACATTGTCCATTGAGTTCATATTGGTAGGGGCAACACTCGCCTGTAAATGAATGGAGACTTATGATGAGCTGAAAGAGTTTGGTAGCCTAGAAATCTAGACGCACCCTAGCGGCGACAAATTAATTTGCTCAGCCTGTACGTCTAGTATCAAACCATAGGGATTTCTATTGGTTGACGCCGTGGACTTCATCCAATCACAGCGCTCTATTTTGTTAGAGAGTCTTAAGGCAGGCTTAACAGAAAGACGACAGTCCTGCGATGGTAGCAACAAGGAAGGTGGCTATGGCTAACTAAGAGCGGTTGTTTGAATCGGCGCTACGCCAACTTTGGAGGAGTTGGACTTGTGCTTTTCTTTGAAAGTTGAGCAACACAATGCACTTAAGTCATTCCTTTCAAGAAGGATGTATTTGCCGCTTTTGCCGACCGGATACGGTAAAAGTTTACTTCCCGTTCACTGTTTTCATCGCCTGGCCACGCCATCCTGCTCTTTGTTCTGATTGGTCGTGAAGGCTGGCCTATTGCATGCCTAGGCAGTTTGAAAGACAATTCTCTGCCCGCCCCTTGGATTAAGCGAGGTGAATGGTTCGACTCCAGACTATACATTTCAATGATATAGGATGGCCTGCCAGGCTAAGAGTTTGGGCTATAAAGTACTCAAACTCATAAATATTTCAAGTGATGGGCATAAATTATATTTCATAGTTAAAGGTAGATAAACTACATGAAGACAAAAAAAATAACACTATTTACAATATAAAATAAATATTTTTATTTTCATTTAATTTCATATTAATTTGCCTTCAATTCAAAACAAAACCATGGTTAACTGACGTGAAATTAGCCTTGCCACACTAGTCACTGCTATTAGCCAACTCCAAATTTGTTCTCTACAAGCCTTTATAAGACTGCCAAATACAACAACAAAAAACATAAAGTGTGATTTTACATGTACAAGGCATCCCCATATTTTGAGAAGGCGCAACAATTTGTACAAAGCCCACAGGGTCTGTTTTCCGCTAATTTCCACTCTGACACACGTGTTCCTCCATCGGCCTCCCGTGATTTATCGCTAGATTGTTGCCCTCAGCAATATGGCGTTGCCGTTGACATACGTTCTGGAGTCCAATGCGGCATTGTATTTATGGGTACGCTCCCCTGCATTGCTAAACCTGAAACCACTATGCTAACTGCTGCATTGCTAAATCTGAAACCACTATGCTAACTGTTGCATGGCTAAACCTGAAACCACTATGCTAAGAGTTATATTGCTAAATCTGAAACCACTATGCTAAGAGTTATATTGTTAAATCTGAAACCACTATGCTAAGAGTTATGTTGTTAAATCTGAAACCACTATGCTAAGAGTTATATTGTTAAATCTGAAACCACTATGCTAAGAGTTATATTGCTAAACTTCTGACTTGAAGAGACACCCGGCCTTTCGTAGCAACAGCTATTAATGTGACTATACCTATGGCTATAGTTGGCTAACTAGTGGTTTCTATTTGGGTGGCATTTCGGGGAACAACAAACACTTTACTGAGCAAAACATGCAAACCAAGCTTTCACGTGATGACCCAAACAAATCGACACTAAACCTGGTCAACCATGAGCAGTAGGGGAAACACTGAGCTTGACCGACCCTCTGGATTGTGGCTTGTGAAACCACAGGGACTGACCCCAGGGAGCTGTTCCTTACATGTGAACAGTGAGGCCTGCTCTCGCTCCATTCAGTGCAAAAACAGTAGAACACAAAACGCAAAGTTTGACCTGGCTTAAAATCCTCTACGTTGAAAAAGAGATGTAGGCCTATTGGCCAAAATAATTTGGATATCCCTACTGTGCTTGCAACATTTGCAGGTGAAATGTCCTTGTTTTGATGGAAATAGGCTACTACTTAAAATAATCTAATATCTGTAAACTGAAAGGGACATTTCAATTTACAACTAGAATAATTATCTTGTCAGACCAAAAACACCAAGCCTGGATATTTCCTTGATTTAATATTATTTTATTATTTAAAGACTTCACATTTGGCAGAGAGCGCAGGCACCCAGGCACGCAGGGATGGACATTGGCACCAGCCACCAGCCAAATGCTGTGAAAGTGTGAAAGTGGCTGGGAGATTTCAGCTAGGCAATACAGTATATAATGACTTATACTATTGAATGGCTAGTCAATTTGACAATTTATTTGTTTGTTTGTTATTTATTTATTGTTCATTTTGAAAAAGTGAACGTCCATCCCTGCAATCCACCGCTAAGGGTCTCGGTCCCTGTCACTCTCTCACTTTCTCTCTCTCTCTCACACACACACACACACACACACACACACACACACACACACACACAGCAGCCAGCTTGGTCTGGTTGGTGAAATCAGTCCCTGCCATTCTATTATATGTACAAATTCATGAACACATGGGGTGATATATTTATTTATTTTTTCTTTTTAAGAATTGTAATGTCTAATAGTACTATCATCATACTAATGTTGTTGAGGGTTGAATAAATAACAACCATAACTGTAATCATATAAACATAACTAATACTAGTGCACTAGTATAGAAAATAATAATAAAATAAAATATTCAACAACTTGGATGTGCAACATTTCTATGTCTGGTCTGCTTTCTGTGTATGCCTTTGTGTGGCTGTATGCCCTTAGTTTCATCATGTGATCTACAATATTCAAACCAAAACATCTGCACTCTAGACTAAGCTATGACACTAAACTTGGATGTGCAACATTTGCATTTCTGGTCTGCTTTCTGTGTATGCCTTTGTGTGGCTATATTGTTGTGCTGTCCCTGAGATGTGGATTTAGGAAGGGAGAATTCATTTGAACTGAAGGGTATATTGTGATCTGGCAGGAAACAAGAACAAGAGATAAAGAGAGAGAAAGAGGGAGAAAGATGGAGAGAGAGAGAGAGAAAGAGAGAAAGAAAGAGAGAAGGAGTAAAATTGGGGTGTTGGATGAAGGGATGCAAAAGACACCCCATCCTTACATGTACCTGTCCAATGGCCCCTAAATGAAGAGCATGTGTACAGGAAAGCTGGCGGTCAGAGCTAGTTGACCCAGAGTGACCCAGAGGGAACGCACACTCTGAGAAAGCACCACATGATGCAGTGGTAAAGAAATTATGCAAGGATCTGACCAAGGCTACATGGACAGGGGGACACACACACACCTCAAATAGTTTCGCTTGCTGCTCTCATCACGCAAGGGGGACCTGGACAAGCAGCTCACACACTCTCAAATCACCACTGTGTGTTTTTTATCTTCATCTTATGACAAATAGGTCCGACTCTTGGACTCTTGATGAGGCAGAAGTAGCCAGGTCCACTTTCACAAAAGGGCAATGGTCACAGATATCAAATCCCCCAAGATTTACTGTAAAACTCAGCTTAGGGAATTTCCAACCGTTCGTTAATCCAGCTTGCCTATGGCCTTCCTTGTGGGTCATTTCAGAGATGTCTGCTACAGATAACAGCGTTAAGACACAGATACAGATCTCTACTATAGATAATGGCATTAAGACACAGATACAGATCTCTGCTATAGATAACGTCATTAAGACACAGATACATCTCTACTATAGATAACGGCATTAAGACACAGCTATGAACCTCTGCTATAGATAGGCCTAACGGCATTAAGACACAGATACATCTCTACTATAGATAACGGCATTAAGACACAGCTATGAACCTCTGCTATTGATAACGGCATTAAGACACAGCTATGAACCTCTGCTATAGATAACGGCATTAAGACACAGCTATGAACCTCTGCTATAGATAACGGTGTGAAGACGCAGATACATCTCTACTATAGATAATGGCATTAAGACACACACAGCTATGAACCTCTGCTATAGATAGGGCTAACGGCATTAAGACACAGATACAGATCTCTGCTACAGATAACGGCATTAAGACACAGATACAGATCTCTGCTACAGATAACGGCATTAAGACACAGATACATCTCTACTATAGATAACGGCATTAAGACACAGCTATGAACCTCTGCTATAGATAACGGCATTAAGACACAGCTATGAACCTCTGCTATAGATAACGCCATTAAGACACAGCTATGAACCTCTGCTATAGATAACGGTGTGAAGACGCAGATACATCTCTACTATAGATAATGGCATTAAGATACACACAGCTATGAACCTCTGCTATAGATAGGGCTAACGGCATTAAGACGCAGATACAGATCTCTGCTACAGATAACGACATTAAGACGCAGATACAGATCTCTGCTACAGATAACGACATTAAGACACAGATACAGATCTCTGCTACAGATAACGGCATTAAGACACAGATACAGATCTCTGCTACAGATAACGGCATTAAGACGCAGATAGAGGGCAGAGCTGCTGTAATGAGCCCTGTAACGACCCCAATCGTTCAACCGTTTTGCAGGTGGAACTATGAATAAATTAACCAGCAGTCGACTTATGAATGTTTTCAAGCTTTTTCAGGCCTGTACAGTGCTGCTGTATTTAAAATATTTTCTTATTTAGCTGATTACAAATAAATCATGAAAATGTGAGGCAATTTGCAAATTCAAACATCGTATTGATGCTAATCAGTGATGCACACCACACTACACCAACACCACACCACACTACACCAACACCACCACACCACAAACACACCAACACCACACCAACACCACACCACACTACACCAACACCACACCAACACCACAAACACACCAACACCACACCAACACCACACCAACATCACACCACACTACACCAACACCACACCATACTACACCACACCACACCACACTACACCAACACCACACCAACACCACACCACACCACACTACACCAACACCACACCATACTACACCACACCACACCACACTACACCAACACCACACCATACTACACCACACCACACCACACTACACCAACACCACACCATACTACACCACACCACACCACACTACACCAACACCACACCATACTACACCACACCAACACCACACCAACACCACACCACACCAACATCACACCACACTACACCAACACCATACCACAAACACACCAACACCACACCACAAACACACCAACACCACAGCACACCACACCACAAACACACCAACATCACACCACACTACACCAACACCACACTACACCAACACCACACCATACTACACCCACACCACACCACACTACACCAATACCACACCATACTACACCACACCACACTACACCAACACCACACCATACTACACCACACCACACCAACACCACACCACAAACACACCAACATTCCATTGCCTCCAATCTAAGGGAATATGTTAAAGAGCGCTGAGCTGGGGTCCAGTCCACGGAGCTTATAGGTGCTTCCCGTCCAGCCATACTGCTGGTAGAGGGCATGAGGCTAGCGGAGTGAGAGGAGGGTGCTTATGGGAGGTGTAGTTGTTTTGTTGTTTGGGGAAGTCCTGTATGTCTTCCCTGAATACACCACCTTTACCCTCAATAGAGCTGACACACACTCTTATCTGTGACCTTCAGTATGTCAGACGCCAGGGCTGTGGTGAGTGTATGTGGTCAGACACACTTTGTGGTGGGTGCCCAAGCACTTGCACACACACACACACACACACACACACAACTCTGCAGTTTCGATTTCTCATCAATGACAACCCTCCCTCACGCTCTTTCTTTCTTCCTTTTCATTGTCTAACACTCACTCCATTCGTCTCTCTCTGTCTCCCCTCTCACTCACACTTTCTCAAACACACACTCTCTCTCCCCCATCTCTCTCAAACACACACAAACACACACACACAAACACACACTCTCTCTCCCCCATCTCTCTCAAACACACACAAACACACACACACAAACACACACTCTCTCTTCCCCATCTCTCTCAAACACACTCTCTCTCCCCAATCTCTCTCAAGCACACACAAACACACACAAAGACACACTCTCTCGCCCCCAATCTCTCTCTAATCTTACATTAGCAAGGTAATCAAAAAAGCAACCAAGCCATCGAATGACATCAAAGTAAAATCCCCCCTGCCCTCCCCTGCCCTCTCCCCTCCTCCTCTGAGACGTTTCTGACTTGCTTTCAGGGAAGTGTAGGCCCAGTAAGATCAGACCCTTTCTGCTGCCGTGTGTCTGGAACCAGGAAGTGTGGGCCCACTCAGATCAGACCCAAAATGCTGCCGTGTGTCTGGAACCAGGGGGGTCGCGAGTCAGCACTCACAGCCAGTAATGCACACAAAGGCCAAAGGCCATCAATTCCAAGAGTGTGTGTGGAGGCAAGTGCCGGTCACTCCATGGGCCTACGGCTGTGTGTTTCCGAGAGTGTGTTAAGGCCATGCTGAGATGCAGCTGAGCATGTGACCTTGATGATTCACACACACACACACACACACACACACACACACACACACACACACACACACACACACACACACACAGACAGATATAGACAACAAGCTCGCGCGCCACTTTCAGGAAAAATAGGGGAAAATGGCGGTGATAGGCAAAAGGAACTTGACTGATTTATGAGAATTAATGCTGGGCAGCAATAAGTGTGGGTAGTGGTAGCGTTGTGGTTAACGAGCTGGGCTAGCATGCAGTAGCCTAAAAAACTGTGGCTTCAATTCCCAGCTTCCACCATTGTGCCCTTGAGCAAGGCACTTAAGCCCTAGTCGCTCTGGAGCCAGGGGCCCTGTGAAATAATGTACATGTG
Source organism: Alosa alosa (assembly GCF_017589495.1). Taxonomy (NCBI): domain Eukaryota; kingdom Metazoa; phylum Chordata; class Actinopteri; order Clupeiformes; family Clupeidae; genus Alosa; species Alosa alosa. The sequence continues at coordinate 29,389,278 of NC_063203.1, forward strand.
TATGTTTCTATGGATAGAAGCGTCTGCTAAATGACTAAATGTACATACAGTATGTATGCTAAATGACTAAATGTACATACAGTATGTATGCTAAATGACTAAATGTACATACAGTATGCATGCTAAATGACTAAATGCAAACGTGAAGTCCCCTCTAGGCAACATGGGTATATAAACATGCACAACATGGGTATATAAACATGCACAACATGGGTATATAAACATGCACAACATGGGTATATAAACATGCACAACATGGATATATAAACATGCACAACATGGGTATATAAACATGCACAAAATGGACACAAGTCTTTCATTTGACCGCTTAGTAGAGTCCAGACACCACACTGGTCATAATCAGCTATGATTTTGAAAACTGCTTTTACCCTATTTAGATGTTCTCTCTGATATTGAAATTGCTCAGAAAGAAAACACACACCACAAATAAATTAATCAAAATAACGTAAGCTCATCAGCATATACACAGTCTGAATGATAGACAGTCAGAAAGCCAGACACACACACACACACACACACACACACACACACACACACACACACAAAACACACACACACACACACACAAACACACACACACACACACACACAGTGCTGTACAGACCGTGATGACAGGCTGGGCTTGCCACTCTTGCTGCAGCTGGTGTAGATGCCTGGTCCATCGTCGAAGAAGCTGCCCAGAGCAAGCTTCTGCCGGATGGACTCTCGCTCACTCTTCTGGGCCTGTCACAGGGGAGAAGCACAGGGAGACAACAGTGAGTATGTGTGTGTGTGTGTGTGTGTGTGTGTGTGTGTGTGTGTGTGTGTGTGTGTGTGTGTGTGTGTGTGTGAGTATGTGTGTGTGTGAGTATGTGTGTGTGTGTGTGAGTATGTGTGTGTGTGTGTGTGTGTGTGTGAGTATGTGTGTGTGAAGAAGAGAGCAGAAAGAACACTCCAACATGGGGCTGCTTATAGTACACTACGCACTCCAACATAGTACACTACACACTCCAACATAGTACACTACACACTCCAACATGGGGCTGCTTATAGTACACTACACACTGCCAACATAGTACACTACACACTCCAACATAGTACACTACGCACTCCAACATAGTACACTACGCACTCCAACAAGGGGCTGTTTATAGTACACTACACACTCCAACATAGTACACTACACACTCCAACATGGGGCTGCTTATAGTACACTACACACTCCAACATAGTACACTACACACTCCAACATGGGGGTGCTTAAAGTACACTACACACTCCAACATGTACACACAATCAGAACTGTGAAATGGAAGACCTTGTCCAGTCTAACACATACATGTTTATCTCATTCAAATAAATAGGGACATGTAAGACTTGTGTGTCATGATAGCGAAGGTCGAGATGAGCATCATAGACCATAAGCCCACCACGTAGGCCAACCACAAGCACAGCCCATCTGGATATCACTCACTGGGGCAGCTGCCAGTGGCCTGAAACGCGCCGGGAGACCCAAACGCTTCGCCTGAGATTACCCCTGGAATCAACAGCACGTACAAGACATTTTTTTACATTTCTTAAAGATTTCTTTAGCTGCTGGTTGAGCTGTTGTACGTTATGACTCATTTCTCAACCCTGTGGTCCAGGTCTGCACTACTCAACACGCCCACTAGATGGCGGTATTGGGAGGGATATTGGCATGTCCACTAGATGGCAGTGTTGGGAGGGATATTGGATTCTGGCTCTGGTCATTTCCTGTCTATTGATGTCTACGTAGCAGCATCAGTGAAATGGCACGAACACTTGCACCTGACAGGGCACAGACTTATGCGCCCCAACACGGGCACCTTTTGTCCAATCAATAGCTGGACTAAGGCCAGTGGTAATCTTTACAGGACAGATGTGCATGTGTGGAACAAGCCACCGTCTGGGAGTTCAGTGTATTCAATGGAATCAATTCATAGTCTTCTACCTCAATGTCCCTCCCTCACATTTATATGGCAAAAAAACATGCAATGCCTGTGAGTGCAACACTACAGGTCAGAGAGCCAATTTAAGGCCTGTAGCGCCCTGTAGCGGGGCCTGTAGCGCATCTGGGCTGAAAATATGAGTCTAGGGCCTGTAGCGCATCTGGGCTGAAAATATGAGTCTAGGGCCTGTAGCGCCTCTGGGCTGAAAATATGAGTCTAATTCAAACAGCGTGCTTCACATTCATCTAATTCCAACAGCAGCAGACAGACACCTTGAGTCATTCAGCAAACATACACAAATGAGATGTATTCTTCATAGAGATCCACCTGTGTTCAAACCTGCACTAGCACTAGTAGTGGTCTCTGTGAGGTCATAATGCCTCCTGCACTAGCACTAGTAGTGGTCTCTGTGAGGTCATAATGCCTCCTGCACTAGCACTAGTAGTGGTCTCTGTGAGGTCATAATGCCTCCTGCCTATTTTGCCTCCGGCTCCGCACCACCAGACTGGCAAGTAGCTTCATCCACCAAGCAATCAGGATGCTGAACACTCTACCCACTCTCCCATCACTGACAGCCCCCCACCCACCAGCCAGCCAGGAACCTAGGAAACTAGGATCCTGTCTACCCTAACCCCCCCCCAACAACGGGCCCCTGTGGAACTTTGCACTGTGACTGCAAGAGCCTAACGTGTTGCTTCACATCAAGCCTGATATACTTGAAATTACTGCATACTGCATATCAATGTAAATATACAGGTCACACAAGCACAAGTTTAAACTTCATGTAACTGTTAAGACTATATAAATATACAACACAACTACCTCTATTTTTTTTTTATATATATGTCCTATATTTCTATTTTGATACATACATGTTCTATATTTCAGTCTTGCACTTTAATTTAATGTTTATTGTCTATGGCTATGTCTATAGTATGTCTATGTCTGTATTTAAAGCATGTCTATGTCTGCATGGGAAAGTAAGAAACGAAATTTCAATTCTTTGTATGACCAGTGCATGTAAAGAAATTGACAATAAAAGCCGACTTGACTTGACTTGACTATTTTGTGCTGGCTGGTGCAGTCTGGCAGGCCTGCTTCCTGTGCACATAACTGCTGCTTTCCCACGTGGCAGATCAGCTGGCCCTTGTCCTGCCCTGCCGGCCAGCCTGCCTGCCCAGCTCCTGGGGGCTGTGTCAGGAGAGAGGCTGGCATAGGGCGGGGGCACAGGCCTGGGGTTGGCATGGTGATAAGAGT